>NC_069501.1:651191055-651243555 GCF_027579735.1 Bombina bombina | reverse complement strand
GAATTAGCCAAATCAACTGAGTAGGCTGAGGTTTTGTTTTACAAGAAAAGTCTATAACATACTGCCCGCAAATCAGTGGCAACACAAAAAGAACCCCTTAATTAATAATAGTAAGGCGCCTAGCTATTATTTATTAAACAAATGGTTGTCTAGATTGTTATTTCATGGCAACTACAATTAGTGACTGAATTCGTTTTTATTATATATATATATATATATATATATATAGAGACCAGTGTTCCCTAAAGTAAATTTTGTGTGCGGCCCAGAAGTGAAATAGTTCATAAGAGAATCATACCTTGCAGTCTGCATTGTGCAGTGTTTGCTAATTGCAGGGTGGTTACCTTATTAACTGTTTCACTGCTCGGTCGCACACAAAACATAGAGACCAAAACATTATACAATAGCTGGAAAAAATGTGACAATAAAAAGTGAGGAAAAATACACTAATATTAAAAAAAAACAACAAACTGAGTAGGTCAAATTTAAGCAAAGATGGCAGCTAATTTTTTATGTTAAATGGACAGTTTACTAAAAAATGTTCTCCCCTTTAATTTGTTTGCAATGGTCCACTTTACCTGCTGGAGTGTATAAAATTGTTTCCAAGTATTTCCATTACCCTTATATTGACATTAGAAATAGTTTATTTAGCCTGTGGTATCCCCACCTATCCTGAAAGTTTTTGGCCTTAAGGCCAAGCTATGTAAACACAGCCAGCAGAAGAAATTACACTCCCAGTGGGGTATAGAAGAGAGGGTAATAACATGTTAATTTTTCATTGTTCTCCCCAAGTATTGGTCTTTGGTTTACGAACAGATATAAGATAAAGTATGTATATGTATGTAATGTGATAAAGTAATATCTGATTATACCATTTTATTAGGTTGTGGTCTCAAAACACAAAATCAGCTGTTTGATCTACACAAATAAACCTTAAAAAGCAAATCTCATACATTTTATACTCTGCAGCTGGTAAAAAAAAGTAATTGGAAACACAATAAGGGAAAAATAATTTTATAGTGTACTGTCCCTTTAAAATATCCTAGACATTCCTATGATTTGAAAGCGTGTAACAAAGTACATTAAACAAGGTGCTTCTGTGTCTACTCAATATAGTAATGATGATGCACATTTTTCTCTGTTATACACATATGCTGGATTTTTTTAATTTTATTTTTTTACAATATTAAAGGGACACAAGTCAAAATTAACCTTTCATTAATCAGAGAAAGCATGCAATTTTAAACAACTTTCCAATTTACTTTCATTAAAAAACATAATTTATGCTTACCTGATAAATTTATTTCTCTTGTGGTGTATCCAGTCCACGGATCATCCATTACTTGTGGGATATTCTCCTTCCCAACAGGAAGTTGCAAGAGGATCACCCATAGCAGAGCTGCTATATAGCTCCTCCCCTAACTGCCATATCCAGTCATTCGACCGAAACAAGCCGAGAAAGTTTTGACCTGCCTTAAAAAGACAGGGCGGGCCGTGGACTGGATACACCACAAGAGAAATAAATTTATCAGATAAGCATAAATTATGTTTTCTCTTGTAAGGTGTATCCAGTCCACGGATCATCCATTACTTGTGGGATACTAATACCAAAGCTAAAGTACACGGATGAAGGGAGGGACAAGGCAGGCTTAGATGGAAGGAACCACTGCCTGTAGAACCTTTCTCCCAAAAATAGCCTCCGAAGAAGCAAAAGTATCAAATTTGTAAAATTTTGAAAAGGTATGAAGCGAAGACCAAGTCGCCGCCTTGCAAATCTGTTCAACAGAAGCCTCATTTTTAAAGGCCCAGGTGGAAGCCACAGCTCTAGTAGAATGAGCTGTAATCCTTTCAGGGGGCTGCTGTCCAGCAGTCTCATAGGCTAAGCGTATTACGCTCCGAAGTCCAGAGTAAACAACAAACAGTGTAGATGTTTGGCGAAAATCTTTAGTAGCTTGTAAGTAAAACGTTAAAGCACGGACCACGTCCAGATTATGTAAAAGGCGTTCCTTCTTTGAAGAAGGATTAGGCCACAATGATGGAACAACAATCTCTTGATTGATATTCTTGTTAGAAACTACCTTAGGTAAAAACCCAGGTTTGTACGCAGAACTACTTTATCTGAATGGAAAATCAGATAAGGAGAATCACATTGTAAGGCAGATAACTCAGAGACTCTCCGAGCCGAGGAAATAGCCATCAAAAACAGAACTTTCCAAGATAAAAGTTTGATATCAATGGAATGAAGGGGTTCAAACGGAACCCCTTGAAGAACTTTAAGAACCAAGTTTAAGCTCCCTGGGGGAGCAACAGGTTTAAACACAGGCTTAATTCTAACCAAAGCCTGACAAAAAGCTTGAACGTCTGGAACTTCTGCCAGACGCTTGTGCAAAAGAATAGACAGAGCAGAAATCTGTCCCTTTAAAGAATTAGCTGATAATCCTTTTTCCAAACCCTCTTGGAGAAAGGACAATATCCTAGGAATCCTAACCTTACTCCATGAGTAATTCTTGGATTCACACCAAAAAAGGTATTTACGCCATATCTTATGGTAGATTTTCCTAGTGACAGGCTTCGTGCCTGTATAAGGGTATCAATGACTGACTCGGAGAAGCCACGCTTTGATAAAATCAAGCGTTCAATCTCCATGCAGTCAGTCTCAGAGAAATTAGATTCGGATGATTGAAAGGACCTTGTAGTAGAAGGTCTTGTCTCAGAGGCAGGGTCCATGGTGGAAAGGATGACATGTCCACTAGGTCTGCATACCAGGTCCTGCGTGGCCACGCAGGCGCTATCAAGATCACTGATGCTCTCTCCTGTTTGATTTTGGCAATCAGTCGAGGGAGCAGAGGAAACGGTGGAAACACATAAGCCAGGTTGAAGAACCAAGGCGCTGCTAGAACCAATTGAGCAAACACCTCCGGATGGAGTTCCCACTCCCACGGATGAAAAGTCTGACGACTTAGAAAATCCGCCTCCCAGTTCTCTACACCTGGGATATGGATTGCTGATAGGTGGCAAGAGTGAGTCTCTGCCCAGCGAATTATCTTGGAGACTTCTAACATCGCTAGGGAACTCCTGGTTCCCCCTTGATGGTTGATGTAAGCCACAGTCGTGATGTTGTCCAAATGAAATCTGATGAACCTCAGTGTTGCTAACTGAGGCCAAGCTAGAAGAGCATTGAATATTGTTCTTAACTCCAGAATATTTATTGGGAGGAGTTTCTCCTCCTGAGTCCACGATCCCTGAGCCTTCAGGGAATTCCAGGCTGCACCCCAACCTAGAAGGCTGGCATCTGTTGTTACAATTGTCCAATCTGGCCTGCGAAAGGTCATACCTTTGGACAGATGGACCCGAGATAGCCACCAGAGAAGAGAATCTCTGGTCTCTTGATCCAGATTTAGCAGAGGGGACAAATCTGTGTAATCCCCATTCCACTGACTGAGCATGCATAGTTGCAGCGGTCTGAGATGTAGGCGCGCAAATGGCACTATGTCCATCGCCGCTACCATCAAGCCGATTACTTCCATACACTGAGCCACCGAAGGGCGCGGAATAGGATGAAGAATACGGCAAGATTTTAGAAGCTTTGATAACCTGGATTCTGTCAGGTAAATCTTCATTTTTACAGAATCTATCAGAGTCCCTAGGAAGGAGACTCTTGTGAGTGGGGATAGAGAACTCTTTTCCTCGTTCACCTTCCACCCATGTGACCTGAGAAATGCCAGAACTATGTCCGTATGTGACTTGGCAATCTGAAAGCTTGACGCCTGTATCAGGATGTCGTCCAGATAAGGGGCCACTGATATACCTCGCGGTCTTAGGACCGCCAGAAGCAATCCCAGAACCTTTGTAAAGATTCTTGGAGCTGTAGCTAACCCGAAGGGAAGAGCCACAAATTGGTAATGCTTGTCCAGAAAGGCAAACCTTAGGAACCGATGATGATCGTTGTGAATCGGTATGTGAAGGTAAGCATCCTTCAAATCCACTGTGGTCATGTACTGATCCTCCTGGATCATAGGTAGGGTGGTCCGAATAGTTTCCATTTTGAACGATGGAACTCTGAGGAATTTGTTTAAGATCTTTAGATCCAAAATGGGTTTGAAGGTTCCCTCTTTTTTGGGAACCACACACAGATTTGAATAAAAACCCTGTCCCTGTTCCGTCAGTGGAACTGGACAGATCACTCCCATAACTAGGAGGTCTTGCACACAGCGTAAGAATGCCTCTTTCTTTATCTGGTTTACAGATAATCTCGAAAGATGAAATCTCCCTTGAGAAGGGAAAGCTTTGAAGTCCAGAAGATATCCCTGAGATATGATCTCCAACACCCAGGGATCCTGAATATCTCTTGCCCATGCCTGAACGAAGAGAGAAAGTCTGCCCCCTACTAGATCCGTTACCGTATAGGGGGCCGTTCCTTCATGCTGTCTTAGAGGCAGCAGCCGGCTTTCTGGCCTGCTTGACTTTGTTCCAGGACTGGTTAGGTTTCCAGCCCGGCTTGGATTGAGCAAAAGTTCCCTCTTGTTTTGTAGCAGAGGAAGTTGATGCTGCACCTGCCTTGAAGTTTCAAAATGCACGAAAATTAGACTGTTTGGCCTTTGATTTGGCCCTGTCCTGAGGAAGGGTATGACCCTTACCTCCAGTAATGTCAGCAATAATTTCCTTCAAACCAGGCCCGAATAGGGTCTGCCCCTTGAAGGGAATGTTAAGTAATTTAGACTTTGAAGTCACGTCAGCTGACCAAGATTTAAGCCATAGCGCCCTACGCGCCTGGATGGCGAATCCAGAATTCTTAGCCGTTAGTTTAATCAAATGAACAATGGCATCAGAAACAAAAGAATTAGCTAGCTTAAGTGTTCTAAGCTTGTCAAGTATTTCAGTCAATGGAGTAGCTGTCTGAAAGACCTCTTCGAGAGACTCAAACCAGAACGCCGCAGCAGCAGTGACAGGCGCAATGCATGCAAGGGGCTGCAGGATAAAACCTTGTTGAATAAACATTTTCTTAAGGTAACCTTCTAATTTTTTATCCATTGGAACTGAAAAAGCACAACTGTCCTCGACAGGGATAGTGGTACACTTTGATAAAGTAGAAACTGCTCCCTCCACCTTAGGGACCGTCTGCCATAAGTCCCGTGTGGTGGTGTCTATTGGAAACATTTTTCTAAAAATAGGAGGGGGGGAAAAACGGCACACCGGGTCTATCCCACTCCTTATTAATAATTTCTGTAAACCTTTTAGGTATTGGAAAAACATCAGTACACACCGGCACTGCATAGTATTTATCCAGTCTACACAATTTCTCTGGTACTGCAATTGTGTCACAGTCATTCAGAGCAGCTAACACCTCCCCAAGCAATACACGGAGGTTCTCAAGCTTAAATTTAAAAGTAGAAATATCTGAATCAGGTTTCCCCGAATCAGAAATGTCACCCACAGACTGAAGCTCTCCTTCCTCAGCTTCTGCATATTGTGACGCAGTAACAGACATGGGCCTTAAGGCATCTGCGCGCTCTGTACTACGTCTAACCCCAGAGCTATCACGCTTTCCTCTGAATTCAGGCAGTCTGGCTAATACCGCTGACAGGGTATAATCCATGATTGCCGCCATGTCCTGCAAAGTAATCGCTATAGGCGTCTTTGATGTACTTGGCGCCATTTTAGCGTGAGTCCCTTGAGCGGGAGTCAAAGGGTCTGACACGTGGGGAGAGTTAGTCGGCATAACTTCCCCCTCGCCAGAATCCTCTGGTGATAAATTTTTTAAAGATAAAAGCTGATCTTTATTGTTTAAAGTGAAATCAATACATTTAGTACATATTCTCAAATGGGGTTCCACCATGGCTTTTAAACATAATGAACAAGGAGTTTCCTCTATGTCAGACATGTTTATACAGACTAGCAATGAGACTAGCAAGCTTGGAAAACACTTTACATCAAGTTAAACAAGCAATATAAAAAACGTTACTGTGCCTTTAAGGGAAACAAATTTTGCTAAAATTTGAAATAACAGTGAAAAAAGGCAGTTAAACTAACAAAATGTTTACAGTGTATGTAACAAGTTAGCAGAGCATTGC
Organism: Bombina bombina; assembly: GCF_027579735.1. Classification (NCBI taxonomy): domain Eukaryota; kingdom Metazoa; phylum Chordata; class Amphibia; order Anura; family Bombinatoridae; genus Bombina; species Bombina bombina. The sequence goes on along the minus strand of NC_069501.1, from coordinate 651,237,484 downwards.
ACCCACTTGCAAATGGATGATTAACCCCTTAATACAAAAAACGGATTAACAAATTGAAAAAAACGTTTTTTAAACAGTCACAACAACTGCCACAGCTTCACTGTGGCTTTACCTTCCTCAATATATGACTTTTGAAGACTTTTGAGCCCTTCAGAGATGTCCTAAAGCATGCAGGGGACTGCTGAGGGAAGCTGAATGTCTCTGTCTGTAATTTTAACTAGGCCCCTCCCACTCATATTACAACAGTGGAAAGCCTCAGGAAACTGTTTCTAGGCAAAAATCAAGCCAGCCATGTGGAAAAAACTAGGCCCCAATAAGTTTTATCACCAAAGCATATATAAAAACGATTAAACATGCCAGCAAACGTTTTATATTGCACATTAATCAGAGTATATACCTCTGATAGCAAGCCTGATACTAGTCGCTATTAAATCACTGTATTTAGGCTTAACTTACATTAATCTGGTATCAGCAGCTTTTTTCTAGCAAATTCCATCCCTAGAAAAACTTAAACTGCACATACCTTATTGCAGGATAACCTGCACGCCATTCTCCCTCTGAAGTTACCTCACTCCTCAGACATATGTGAGAACAGCAGTGGATCTTAGTTACTTCTGCTAAGATCATAGAAAAACGCAGGCAGATTCTTCTTCTAAATGCTGCCTGAGATAAAATAGTACAACTCCGGTACCATTTAAAAACAATAAACTTTTGATTGAAGAAAAAACTAACTATATTACACCACTTTCCTCTTACTACCTCCAGCTATGTTGAGAGCTTGCAAGAGAATGACTGGATATGGCAGTTAGGGGAGGAGCTATATAGCAGCTCTGCTGTGGGTGATCCTCTTGCAACTTCCTGTTGGGAAGGAGAATATCCCACAAGTAATGGATGACCCGTGGACTGGATACACCTTACAAGAGAAAAAAGTGCAGTCTTTTTATATTTAAACTTTTTGAGTCACCAGCTCCTGCAAGAATTCACAGAATAAGCGTATATGCATTTGTGATTGGCTGATGGCTGTCACATGGTACGTGTATGCATTTGTGATTGGCTGATGGCTGTCACATGGTACAGGGGGAGTGGAAATAGACAAAACTTAAAATTGTCAGAAAAAACAAAACATAATTTATGCTTACCTGATAAATTTATTTCTCTTGTAGTGTGTTCAGTCCACGGGTCATCCATTACTTATGGGATATATTCTCCTCCCCAACAGGAAGTTGCAAGAGGATCACCCAAGCAGTGCTGCTATATAGCTCCTCCCCTCACATGTCATATCCAGTCATTCGACCGAAACAAGACGAGAAAGGAGAAACTATAGGGTGCAGTGGTGACTGGAGTTATAATTTAAAATTTAGAACCTGCCTCAAAAAGACAGGGCGGGCCGTGGACTGAACACACTACAAGAGAAATAAATGTATCAGGTAAGCATAAATTATGTTTTCTCTTGTTAAGTGTGTTCAGTCCACGGGTCATCCATTACTTATGGGATACCAATACCAAAGCTAAAGTACACGGATGATGGGAGGGACAAGGCAGGAACATTAAACAGAAGGAACCACTGCCTGTAGAACCTTTCTCCCAAAAACAGCCTCCGAAGAAGCAAAAGTGTCAAATTTGTAAAATTTGGAAAAAGTATGAAGTGAAGACCAAGTTGCAGCCTTGCAAATCTGTTCAACAGAGGCCTCATTCTTAAAGGCCCAGGTGGAAGCCACAGCTCTAGTGGAATGAGCTGTAATTTTTTCAGGAGGCTGCTGTCCAGCAGTCTCATAGGCAAAGCGTATTATGCTACGAAGCCAAAAAGAGAGAGAGGTAGCCGAAGCCTTTTGACCTCTCCTCTGTCCAGAGTAAACGACAAACAGAGAAGAAGTTTGTCAAAAATCTTTAGTTGCCTGTAAGTAGAACTTCAGGGCACGGACCACATCTAGATTATGCAAAAGACGTTCCTTCTTTGAAGAAGGATTAGGACATAACGATGGAACAACAATCTCTTGATTGATATTCCTGTTAGAAACAACCTTAGGTAAAAACCCAGGTTTAGTACGCAGGACTACCTTGCCTGAATGAAAGATCAGATAAGGAGAATCACAATGTAAGGCAGATAACTCAGAGACTCTTCGAGCCGAGGAAATAGCCATCAAAAACAGAACTTTCCAAGATAAAAGCTTAATATCAATGGAATGAAGGGGTTCAAATGGAACACCCTGAAGAACTTTAAGAACCAAGTTTAAGCTCCACGGAGGAGCAACAGTTTTAAACACAGGCTTAATCCTAGCCAAAGCCTGACAAAAAGCCTGGACGTCTGGATTCTCTGCCAGACGCTTGTGTAAAAGAATAGACAGAGCAGAAATCTGTCCCTTTAGTGAACTAGCGGATAAGCCCTTTTCTAAACCCTCTTGTAGAAAAGACAATATCCTAGGAATCCTAACCTTACTCCATGAGTAACTCTTGGATTCACACCAATATAAATATTTACGCCATATCTTGTGGTAAATTTTTCTGGTAACAGGTTTCCGAGCCTGTATTAATGTATCAATAACCGAATCCGAAAACCCACGCTTTGATAGAATCAAGCGTTCAATTTCCAAGCAGTCAGCCTCAGAGAAATTAGGTTTGGATGGTTGAAAGGACCCTGGATTAGAAGGTCCTGCCTCAGGGGTAGAGACCATGGTGGACAGGACGACATGTCCACTAGGTCTGCATACCAGGTCCTGCGTGGCCACGCAGGCGCTATCAGAATCACCGATGCTCTCTCCTGTTTGATCCTGGCAATCAGTCGAGGTAGCAACGGAAAAGGTGGAAACACATAAGCTATGTTGAAAACCCAAGGGGCTGCTAGTGCATCTACCAGCACCGCACCCGGGTCCCTGGACCTGGATCCGTAACAAGGAAGCTTGGCGTTCTGGCGAGATGCCATGAGATCCAGATCCGGTTTGCCCCAACGACAAATCAGTTGAGCAAATACCTCCGGGTGAAGTTCCCACTCCCCCGGATGAAAGGTCTGTTGACTTAGAAAATCCACCTCCCAGTTCTCCACGCCTGGGATGTAGAACGCTGACAGGTGGCAAGAGTGAGACTCTGCCCAGCGAATTATCTTCGAGACTTCCAACATCGCTAGGGAACTCCTGGTTCCCCCTTGATGATTGATGTAAGCCACAGTCGTGATGTTGTCCGACTGAAATCTGATGAACCTCAGTGTTGCTAACTGAGGCCAAGCTAGAAGAGCATTGAATATTACTCTTAATTCTAGAATGTTTATCGGGAGGAGTCTCTCCTCCTGAGTCCACGATCCCTGAGCCTTCAGGGAGTTCCAGACTGCTCCCCAGCCTAGTAGGCTGGCATCTGTTTTTACAATCGTCCAATCTGGTCTGCGAAAAGTCATTCCTTTGGACAGATGAACCCGTGACAACCACCAGAGAAGAGAATCTCTGGTCTCCTGGTCCAGATTTAGCAAAGGGGACAGATCTGAGTAATCCCCGTTCCATTGACTTAGCATGCATAGTTGCAGCGGTCTGAGATGTAGGCGCGCAAATGGCACTATGTCCATTGCCGCGACCATTAAGCCGATTACTTCCATGCACTGAGCTACTGATGGGCTTGGAATGGAGTGAAGGACACGGCAAGCATTGAGAATCTTTGATAACCTGGACTCCGTCAGGTAAATCTTCATCTCTACAGAATCTATAAGAGTCCCTAGAAAAGGGACCCTTGTGAGTGGTAACAGAGAACTCTTCTCTACGTTCACTTTCCACCCATGCGACCTCAGAAATGCTAGAACTATCTCTGTATGAGACTTTGCATTTTGAAAACTTGACGCTTGTATCAGAATGTCGTCTAGGTACGGAGCCACCGCTATGCCTCGTGGTCTTAGTACCGCCAGAAGTGAGCCCAGAACCTTTGTAAAAATTCTCGGGGCCGTAGCTAACCCGAAGGGAAGAGCTACAAACTGGTAATGCCTGTCTAGAAAGGCAAACCTTAGGTACCGATAATGATCTTTGTGAATCGGTATGTGAAGGTAGGCATCCTTTAAGTCCACTGTGGTCATATATTGACCCTCTTGGATCATGGGTAGGATGGTCCGAATGGTTTCCATCTTGAACGACAGAACCCTTAGGAATTTGTTTAAGATTTTTAAGTCTAAGATTGGTCTGAAAGTTCCCTCTTTCTTGGGAACCACAAACAGATTTGAATAAAACCCTTGCCCCTGTTCCGTTCGCGGAACTGGGTGGATCACTCCCATCACTAAGAGGTCTTGTACACATTGTAGAAATGCCTCTTTCTTTACTAGGTTTGTTGATAACCTTGACAGATGAAACCTCCCTTGTGGAGGAGAAGTTTTGAAATCCAGAAGGTATCCCTGAGATATAATCTCCAACGTCCAGGGATCCTGTACATCTCTTGCCCAAGCCTGGGCGAAAAGAGAAAGTCTGCCCCCACTAGATCAGTCTCCGGAAAGGGGGCCCTGTCTTCATGCTGTCTTAGAGGCGGAAGTAGGCTTTCTGGCCTGCTTGCCCTTGTTCCATGACTGGTTGCCTTTCCAACCCTGTCTGTAACGAGCAGTAGTTCCTTCCTGTTTTGGAGTGGAGGAAGTTGATGCTGCTCCTGCCTTGAAATTACGAAAGGCACGAAAATTAGACTGTTTGGCCTTTGATTTGGCCCTGTCCTGAGGAAGGGTGTGGCCCTTACCTCCAGTAATGTCAGCAATAATTTTCTTCAAGCCGGGCCCGAATAAGGTCTGCCCTTTGAAAGGAATGTTTAGTAGTTTAGACTTAGAAGTTACATCTGCTGACCAGGATTTAAGCCATAGCGCTCTGCGCGCCTGTATGGCGAATCTGGAATTCTTAGCCGTAAGTTTGGTTAAATGCACTACGGCATCCGAAACAAACGCATTAGCCAGCTTAAGGGTTCTAATCTTGCTCAAAGATTCATCCAATGGTGCTGTGCGAATCGCCTCTTCCAGAGACTCAAACCAGAATGCCGCTGCAGCAGTGACAGGCGCAATGCATGCAAGAGGCTGTAATATAAAACCTTGTTAAACAAACATTTTCTTAAGGTAACCCTCTAATTTTGTATCCATTGGATCTGAGAAAGCACAGCTATCCTCCACCGGGATAGTGGTACGCTTGGCTAAAGTAGAAACTGCTCCCTCCACCTTAGGGACCGTCTGCCATAAGTCTCGTGTGGTGGCGTCTATAGGGAACATTTTTCTAAATATCGGAGGAGGGGAAAAAGGCACACCGGGTCTATCCCACTCCTTGCTAATAATCTCTGTAAGCCTCTTTGGTATAGGAAAAATGTCAGTACACACCGGTACCGCATAGTATTTATCCAGCCTACATAATTTCTCTGGGATTGCCACCGTGTCACAATCATTCAGAGCCGCTAACACCTCCCCTAGCAACACGCGGAGGTTCTCAAGCTTAAATTTAAAATTTCTGAATACGGTCTCCCCGAATCAGAACCGTCACCCACAGAATGAAGCTCTCCGTCCTCATGTTCTGCAAATTGTGACGCAGTATCAGACATGGCTCTCGTGTCATCGGCGCGCTCTGTCCTTAACCCAGAGCTGTCGCGCTTGCCTCTTAACTCGGGCATATTGTATAATACTTCTTTCATAAAATTAGCCATATCATGTAAAGTGATTTGTAAGGGCCTTGATGTACTTGGCGCCTCAATCTTACGCACCTCCCGAGCGGGAGACGAAGGTACTGACACGTGAGGAGAGTTAGACGGCATAACTTCCCCCTCGTTGTCTGGTGATAATTTCTTTATCGGTACAGATTGACTTTTATTCAAAGTAATATCAATACAATTGGTACACATATTTCTATTGGGCTCCACATCGGCTTTTAAACATAATGAACAAGCAGGTTCCTCTGTATCAGACATGTTTAAACAGACTAGCAATGAAGCTAGCAAGCTTGGAAATTACTTCAATAAGTTTACAAGCAATATAAAAAAACGCTGCAGCGCTTTTTTAAAAAACACAATTGAATAACAAAGAACTAGTTCAGTTATAGTCAACAATTCTTTAAATGTATTAATTAGCAGAGGATTGCACCCATTAGCAAAAGGATGATTAACCCCTCAGTACCCAAAAAACGGATATCAAATTAAGATTTAACGCTTTTATCACAGTCAAACACACTGTCACAGGTCTGCTGTGACTGATTACCTCCCTCAAAAACGAATTTTGAAGATCCCTGAGCTCTCTGGAGACGTCCTGGATCAAAGAGGAAGAAGCAGGAAGACTGTGCAAGAATTTTAACTGCGCAACAAGGCACTAAAAACGGTCCCTCCCACTCCTATTACAACAGTGGGAGACCTGATATAACGGTTTCTATGCAGAAATATACGTTAGCCGTGTGGAAAAAAATCATGCCCAAAAAGATTTATCACCAAAGTACCTCACAAAACGATTAACATGCCAGTAAACGTTTTTAAAAAAACAACATTTCAGATGCTGTGTAAAGTTATTAAAGCCTGCTACCAGTCGCTTCTACTGCAGTTAAGGCTCACACATTATATCAGTATTAACAGTAATTTTTCAGTCAAATTCTAGTCCCTAGAAAATAACTCTACTGTGCATACATTTATCAGCCTGATACCAGTCACTACTACTGCATTTAAGGCTGTACTTACATCATACGGGTAACAGCAGTGTTTTCTTAGTCAATTCCATTCCCAGAAAATATTGTACTGCACATACCTCATTTGCGGGAGACCCCGCATGCTATTCCCATTTTCTGAAGTTACCCCACTCCTCAGAATGTCGAGAACAGCCAGTGGATCTTAGTTACGCCTGCTAAGATCATAGAAAACGCAGGCAGTTTCTTCTTCCAAATACTGCCTGAGATGGAAAAACAGCACACTCCGGTGCCATTTAAAAAAACAAACTTTTGATTGAAGAATAATTAAGTAAAAACTCCAGCTCCTCTCGCGACCTCCTTCTTTCTTGAGGGTTGCAAGAGAATGACTGGGTATGACATGTGGGGGGAGGAGCTATATAGCAGCTCTGCTTGGGTGATCCTCTTGCAACTTCCTGTTGGGGAGGAGAATATATCCCATAAGTAATGGATGACCCGTGGACTGAACACACTTAACAAGAGAAAGAGACTATTCATTTGAAGTTCAGACTTAGTGCTATTGCATTGTCTTGTTATCTTGCATTTGTTGATTATGCAAATCTACTGTGTTGACTGGTCCTTTAAGTGCGAGATTACAAGTGGAGCGCTAAATTATATCGATCCCACAAACTGGCAAGCTCACGGTAGCAATTGCGCTTAACTAGTGGAGCCATCAAAGGTTAAAAAGCATTCAAGGTGCCCTGAGTGTCTCTGAGATTCACTGCTTTAGTGAAAAGGGCTCTCTCCTTATTTTTATTTTTTTCCATTTGTGTTTTTATTGAGGTTATAAAACTTATAAACACAAGCAAGGTTACAGTACAGTTGTGGACATAGGCATATGTCTACATAATAGCATGACTGTCAATGAAGTCCAACCTATATATCAAAGTTTTAACATGCGGTACAATACAGTATTTTTGTGTTTAAACAACATAATGGTAGATTATTACATCAGGACAGGTCTTGAACTGTATAACTTACGAATAGAACTTAACACACTAAGATATATGCACCACTGGTTAGAAGTATTTAACCTATAAAATCAATAACAAACAAACCTCTTTTATATTTATAGTGGACTATTTCCCATTTTAATAAATGTTCACTCTTGGACCATAGAGAATAAAAGTATAAAAACATGGGAACCGTATTATCATTAAAGTGAAAGTCAACCATAGCGTTTTGGAATTGCTAGGGTTGACTGTTGAAACAAATAAAGGGCACTTTCATTCATAAGGTATAAGATACTTTGTGCAGAAAGTGCCTTTATTCGTTTCAACCGTTCGCCGTTCTTAGCTGCTACGGCAGCCCACGGCCAAAAACATAATTAATGTAAGAACTTGGCTGATAAATTCATTTCTTTCATAGTGGCAAGAGTCCATGAGCTAGTGACGTATGGGATATACATTCCTACCAGAGGGGGCAAAGTTTCCCAAACCTCAAAATGCCTATAAATACACCTCCCACCACACACATACTTCAGTTTTAATGTATAGCCAAGTAGTAAGGTATAAAGAGGAGTACAAAAGCATACCAAAAAGAGGAACTGGAAAAAAATAATGTGCTATTATACAAAAAAATAACCAAAAAATAGGGTGGGTCTCATGGACTCTTGCTACTATGTAACGAGTTGTATTCCCTGTATTGTATTTGTTTAGACTCAAGTGGGTTATCTCTAATTTTACTGTACTGGATCACAATTGCTGAACTACTGGTATATGAATTCAATTGAGATATAGTTAGTATGTATCACAAAGATACATTATTTGGGTAAACAGCACAGCTATTGGCATATACTGAGTAGTGTTGGAGAAATGAATGAATCAGATACTGTGGGAGCGTGCTTGGTCAGGAGTGCTGTATCCTGTGATTTGCAGACAAGAACAGGAAAAGACTGACACTTTATATCTGTGAGGAGACGAGGTTAATTCCCCTTGGTGCCTTCTTTATTCAATCTGTATTTACAGTTAAGTAAGTCCTAATTATGTACTACTAGGTCCCAGACAACTTGTGTACAACTGACCTGATACTCCGTAAAGGCACTTCCCAGCGTTGATCCGTGCGGCTCAGTTCTCCCCTGTTACGTCACAGGGGGCGTGGCTTAACTCCGGTCACTGGAGTAGTACGGAGAAGAGTTAGTGAGTGAGTTTCTGTGGAGAAATGCTAGAAGGCTGATACAGAGTACACGGAGGTGAGAGGAGCTTTGAATTAGTTGCGGTTTGCTTCCAATTACCTGTTGCTCAGATGAAATCCTCTGTGAAGGTTTGCCTGCTTTACATGCTGCTTTGTGTCTGAATGTAGTCACGCTATATGAATCAGATTCTAGCTTGCACTGGAACTGGCAAGGCAGAGTTAGAAAACACAATAACATTTGCGTTTTGTAATCCTTTGATAACTTTTGGAGGAGCTTAGAAACTAGATCTGCTACTGTAGGGAGTTGCTACCAAATTGATAAGCACCTGGTTACAGGTGCAAGGAAGATTTGTAGTCTGAGTAGGTGGAGACTGTTTAAAGGGACAGCTCTGACATACTATGAAAGAAATGAATTTATCAGGTACGTACTTACATAAATTATTAGTTTTCTTTCATGTAAGTGGCAAGAGTCCATGAGCTAGTGACGTATGGGATACAATACTCAAGATGTGGAAATCCACGGAGTCACTAGAGAGGGAGAGATAAAATAACAGCTACTTCCGCTGAAAAAATTAAATCCAAATAATAAAAAAGTTGTTCCAATATGATCTTGGAGATCACCCTTGGGAGAAGAACTAGAGGTGGAAAAATTTAAGCAGGTTGGTAAAACCAAGGAACTGCTAAAGCATCCACCATCTCTGCATGAGAATCCTTGGACCTGGAAAGATATCTGGGAAGTTTCTTCTTCAAACGAGAGGCCATCAGATCTATTTCTGGAAGACCCCACATCTGAACAATCTGATGAAAAACATCTGGATGGAGAGACCACTCCCCTGGATGCAAAGTCTGACGACTTAGAAAATCCTCTTCCCAAATGTCTAATTTCTGCGAATCATATTCCAGGTGTAGACAAGAGTTGGAAACTGTCCAAGAAAGTATTCAAGATACTTCCTTCATTGCTAAAGAACTGTGAGTCCCTCCTTGATGATTGACATATGCCACTGTTGTGACATTGTCTGTCTGAAAACTAATGAAAAGTTCTCTCTTCAATAGAGGCCAAGCCTGAAGAGCTCTGAAGATAGCACAGAGTTTTAAAATGTTGATTGGTAACCTCGCCTCTTGAGGTTTCCAAACCCCTTGTGCTGTCAGAGACCCCCAGATAGCTCCCCAACCTGAGAGACTTGCATCTGTTGAGTACACAGTCCAGGAAGGGCGAACAAAAGAGGCCCCTTAAATAATCTGATGATGGTCTAACCACCAAGACAGGGAGAGTTGAATGCTGGGATTTAAGTATATTAACTGTGATAACAGAGTATAATCCCTGTACCATTGATTTAGCATGCAAAACTGCAGAGGTCTCATATGAAAATGTGCAAAGGGGATCGCGTCCGATGCTGCAGTCATAAGACCTAAAACTTCCATGCACATATCCACTGAAGGGAATGATCGAGACTGAAGGTTTAGACACGCTAAAACCAATTTCATTCACCTCTTGTCTGTTAAAGATAGAGTCATGGACACTGAATCTATCTGGAAACCTAAAAAGGTGACCTTTGTTTGAGGAATAAAAAAACATAATTTATGTAAGAACTTACCTGATAAATTCATTTCTTTCATATTAGCAAGAGTCCATGAGCTAGTGACGTATGGGATATACATTCCTACCAGGAGGGGCAAAGTTTCCCAAACCTTAAAATGCCTATAAATACACCCCTCACCACACCCACAATTCAGTTTAACGAATAGCCAAGAAGTGGGGTGATAAGAAAAAAGTGCGAAAGCATATAAAATAAGGAATTGGAATAATTGTGCTTTATACAAAATCATAACCACCACAAAAAAAGGGCGGGCCTCATGGACTCTTATAATATGAAAGAAATGAATTTATCAGGTAAGTTCTTACATAAATTATGTTTTCTTTCATGTAATTAGCAAGAGTCCATGAGCTAGTGACGTATGGGATAATGACTACCCAAGAAGTGGATCTTTCCACACAAGAGTCACTAGAGAGGGAGGGATAAAATAAAGACAGCCAATTCCTGCTGAAAATAATCCACACCCAAAATAAAGTTTAATGAAAAACATAAGCAGAAGATTCAAACTGAAACCGCTGCCTGAAGTACTTTTCTACCAAAAACTGCTTCAGAAGAAGAAAATACATCAAAATGGTAGAATTTAGTAAAAGTATGCAAAGAGGACCAAGTCGCTGCTTTGCAGATCTGGTCAACCGAAGCTTCATTCCTAAACGCCCAGGAAGTAGAAACTGACCTAGTAGAATGAGCTGTAATTCTCTGAGGCGGAGTTTTACCCGACTCAACATAGGCAAGATGAATTAAAGATTTCAACCAAGATGCCAAAGAAATGGCAGAAGCTTTCTGGCCTTTTCTAGAACCGGAAAAAATAACAAATAGACTAGAAGTCTTACGAAAAGATTTCGTAGCTTCAACATAATATTTCAAAGCTCTAACAACATCCAAAGAATGCAACGATTTCTCCTTAGAATTCTTAGGATTAGGACATAATGAAGGAACCACAATTTCTCTACTAATGTTGTTGGAATTCACAACTTTAGGTAAAAATTCAAAAGAAGTTCGCAACACCGCCTTATCCTGATGAAAAATCAGAAAAGGAGACTCACAAGAAAGAGCAGATAATTCAGAAACTCTTCTGGCAGAAGAGATGGCCAAAAGGAACAAAAAACTTTCCAAGAAAGTAATTTAATATCCAATGAATGCATAGGTTCAAACGGAGGAGCTTGAAGAGCCCCCAGAACCAAATTCAAACTCCAAGGAGGAGAAATTGACTTAATGACAGGCTTTATACGAACCAAAGCTTGTACAAAACAATGAATATCAGGAAGAATAGCAATCTTTCCGTGAAAAAGAACAGAAAGAGCAAAGATTTGACCTTTCAAGGAACTTGCGGACAAACCCTTATCTAAACCATCCTGAAGAATACTGTAATATTCTCGGTATTCTAAAAGAATGCCAAGAAAAATGATGAGAAAGACACCAAAAAATATAAGTCTTCCAGACTCTATAATATATCTCTCTGGATACAGATGTACGAGCCTGTAACATAGTATTAATCACAGAGTCAGAGAAACCTCTTTGACCAAGAATCAAGCGTTCAATCGCCATACCTTTAAATTTAAGGATTTCAGATCCTGATGGAAAAAAAGGACCTTGAGACAAAAGGTCTGGTCTTAACGGAAGAGTCCACGGTTGGCAAGAGGCCATCCGGACAAGATCCGCATACCAAAACCTGTAAGGCCATGCCGGAGCTACCAGCAGAACAAACGAGCATTCCTTCAGAATCTTGGAGGTTACTCTTGGAAGAAGAACTAGAGGCGGAAAGATATAGGGAGGATGATACTTCCAAGGAAGTGATAATGCATCCACTGCCTCCGCCTGAGGATCCCGGGATCTGGACAGATACCTGGGAAGTTTCTTGTTTAGATGAGAAGCCATCAGATCTATTTCTGGAAGTTCCTACATTTGAACAATCTGAAGAAATACCTCTGGGTGAAGAGACCATTCGCCCGGATGCAACGTTTGACGACTGAGATAATCCGCTTTCCAATTGTCCATACCTGGGATATGAACCGCAGAGATTAGACAGGAGCTGGATTCCGCCCAAACCAAAATTCGAGATACTTCTTTCATAGCCAGAGGACTGTGAGTCCCTCCTTGATGATTGATGTATGCCACAGTTGTGACATTGTCTATCTGAAAACAAATGAACAACTCTCTCTTCAGAAGAGGCCAAGACTGAAGAGCTCTGAAAATTGCACGGAGTTCCAAAATATTGATCGGAAATCTCACCTCCTGAGATTCCCAAACCCCTTGTGCCGTCAGATACCCCCACACAGCTCCCCAACCTGTAAGACTTGCATCTGTTGAGATTATAGTCCAGGTCGGAAGAACAAAGAAGCCCCCTGAACTAAACGATGGTGATCTGTCCACCATGTCAGAGAGTGTTGTAAAATCGGTTTAAAGATATTAATTGAGATATCTTTGAGTAATCCCTGCACCATTGGTTCAGCATACAGAGCTGAAGAGGTCGCATGTGAAAACGAGCAAAGGAGATCGCATCTGATGCGGCAGTCCTAAGACCCAACATTTCCATGCATAAGGCTACCAAAGGGAATGATTGTGACTGAAGGTTTTGACAAGCTGATATCAATGTTAAACTTCTCTTGTCTGACAAGGACAGAGTCATAGACACTGAATTTATCTAGAAACCTAAAAAGGTTACCCTTGTCTGAGGAATCAATGAACTGATTGGTAAATTGATCCTCCAACCATGAACTTGAAGAAACAACACAAGTCGATTCGTATGAGATTCTTCGAAAATGAGAAGACTGAGCAAATACCAAGATATCGTCCAAATAAGGAAATACCAAAACCCTATTCTCTGATTACAGAAAGAAGGGCACCGAGAACCTTTGAAAAAAATTCTTGGAACTGAGGCTAAGCCAAATGGTAGAGCCACAAAACTGGTAATGCTTGTCTAAAAAGAGAATCTCAGACACTAAAAGTGATCTGGATGAATCGGAATATGCAGATACACATCCTGTAAATCTATTGTAGATATATAATGCCCTTGCTAAACAAAAGGCAGGATAGTCCTACAGTAACCATCTTGAATGTTGGTATCCTAACATAATGATTCAATAATGATAGATTCGGAACTGGTCTGAAGGAATTGACCTTCTTTGGTACAATGAAGAGATAAAATAAGACCCCAGCCCCTGTTCCAGAACTGGAACTGGCATAAATACTCCAGCCAACTCTAGATCTGAAACACATTTCAGAAATGCTGAGCCTTTGCTGTGTTAACTGGGACACGGGAAAGAAAAGAATCTCTTAGCAGGAGGCCTTAACTTGAAGCCAATTCTGTACCTTTCTGAAACAATGTTTCTGAAACCAGAGATTAAGAACGGAATTGATCCAAATTTCTTTGAAGAAAACGTAATCTGCCCCATACCAGCTGAGCTGGAATAAGGGCCGCACCTTCATAGGTACTTAGGAGCTGGCTATAGGTTTCTATAAGGCTTGGATATATTCCAAACTGGAAATAGTTTCCAAACTGATACCGCTCCTGAGGATGAAGGATCAGGCTTTTGTTCCTTGTGAGGAAAGGAACGAAAATGATTATTTACCCTGGAAAGAAAGGGAAAGCAAAGTTGACTTAGAAGACATGTCAGCATTCCAAGTTTAATCCATAAAGCTATTCTAGCTAAAATAGCTAGAGACATATACCTGATATCAACTCTAATGATATCAAAAGATGGTATCACCAATAAAATTATTAGCATGTTATAGAATAAAAATAATGCTATAAAATTATGATCTGTTACTTGTTGCGCTAAAGCTTCTAACCAAAAAGTTGAAGCTGCAGCAACATCCGCTAAAAATATAGCAGGTCTAAGAAGATTACCTGAACATAAGTAAGCTTTTCTTAGAAAAGAATCAATTTTCCTATCTAAAGGATCCTTAAATGAAGTACTATCTGCCGTAGGAATAGTAGTACATTAGCAGGAGTAGAGACAGCCCCATAACCTTAGGGATTTTTGTCCCAAAAAACTCTAATCTGTCAGATGGCACAGGATATAATTTGCTTAAACGTCTAGAAGGAGTAAATAAATTACCCAAATTATTCCATTCCCTGGAAATTACTTCAGAAATAGCATCAGGGAGATAAAACACTTCTGGAATAACTACAGGAGATTTAAAAACCTTATTTAAACGTTTACATTTAGTATCAAGAGGACCAGAATCCTCTATTTCTAATGCAAAAAACACTTCTTTATGTAAAGAACGAATAAATTCCATCTTGAACAAATACAAAGATTTATCAGCATCAACCTCTGAGACAGAAACCTCAGAACCAGAAGAACCATTATCAGTATCAGAATGATGATGTTCATTTAAAAATTCATCTGAAAAAAAGAGAAGTTTTAAAAGACTTTTATGTATACTAGAAGGAAAAATAACAGACATAGCCTTCTTAATGGATTTAAAAAATAAAATCTCTTATGTTATCAGGAACACTCTGAAAATTAGATGTTGACGGAACAGCAACAGGTAATGTAACAGTACTAAAGGAAATTTTATCTGCATTAATAAGTTTGACATGACATGCAATACAAATAACAGCTGGAGAAACAGATACCAAAAGTTTATAGCAGATACACTTAGCTTGGTAGCTCCAGCATTGTGCAGTGATTTTCCTGAAGTATCTTCTGACTCAGTTGCAACGTGGAACATCTTGCAATATGTAAAAGAAAAAAACAACATATAAAGCAAAATTGATCAAATTCCTTAAATGACAGTTTCAGGAATGGGAAAAAATGCCAAAGAACAAGCTTCTAGCAACCAGAAGCAATAAAAAATGAGACTTAAATAATGTGGAGACAAAAGTGACGCCCATATTTTTTCGCGCCAAATAAGACGCCCACATTATTTGGCGCCTAAATGCTTTTTGGCGCCAAAAATGACGCCACATCCGGAACGCCGACATTTTTGGCGCAAAATAACGTCAAAGAATGACGCAACTTCCGGCGACACGTATGACGCCGGAAACGGAAATAGAATTTTTGCGCCAAAAAAGTCCGCGCCAAGAATGACGCAATAAAATGAAGCATTTTCAGCCCCCGCGAGCCTAACAGCCCACAGGGAAAAAGTCAAATTTTAAGGTAAAAAATGTTAAATTAAAATGCATTATCCCAAATATGAAACTGACTGTCTGAAAAATAAGGAAAGTTGAACATTCTGAGTCAAGGCAAATAAATGTTTGAATACATATATTTAGAACTTTATAAACAAAGTGCCCAACCATAGCTAGGAGTGTCACAGAAAATAAGACTTACTTACCCCAGGACACTCATCTACATATAGCAGATAGCCAAACCAGTACTGAAACGAGAATCAGCAGAGGTAATGGTATATATAAGAGTATATCGTCGATCTGAAAAGGGAGGTAAGAGATGAATCTCTACGACCGATAACAGAGAACCTATGAAATAGACCCCTTAGAAGGAGATCACTGCATTCAAATAGGCAATACTCTCCTCACATCCCTCTGACATTCACTGCACGCTGAGAGGAAAACCGGGCTCCAACTTGCTGCGGAGCGCATATCAACGTAGAATCTAGCACAAACTTACTTCACCACCTCCATCGGAGGCAAAGTTTGTAAAACTGAATTGTGGGTGTGGTGAGGGGTGTATTTATAGGCATTTTAAGGTTTGGGAAACTTTGCCCCTCCTGGTAGGAATGTATATCCCATACGTCACTAGCTCATGGACTCTTGCTAATTACATGAAAGAAAAACTCTTTTGTAAATTAATCCTCCAACTGTGCCTTTGAAGAAACGACACTGTTTAGTGTGAGATTATGCTAAATGAAAAGACTGAGCTAGTACCAAGACATTGTCCAAATAAGGAAACACCGCAATACCCTGCTCTTTAATTAGATAGAAGGGCACGAGAACCTTCGAAAAGATTCTTGGAGCTGTCGCTAGGCCAAATGGAAGAGCGACAAACTGGTAATGCATGTCTCAAAAAGAGAATCTCAGAAACCGATAGTGGTCTGGATGAATTGGAACATGAAGATAAGCATCCTGTAAGTCTATTGTGGACATAAAATGCCCTTGCTGAACAAAAGGCAGAGTAGTCCTTATAGTCACCATCTTGAAAGTTGGGACTCTTACAAAATGATTTAAAAGTTTCAGATCCAAAACTGAATTCTCTTTCTTTGGGACAATGAATAGATTTAAATAAAACCCCAGACCCTGTTCCTGTAGAGGAACCAGAACAATCACCATTGAAAGCTCTAGATCTGAATCATATTTCAATAAAGCCTGAGCTTTCACAGGATTTGTTGGAATATGAGAAAGAATCTTCTCACAGGAGGCCTTATTCTGAATCCTATTCGATACCCTTGAGACACAATATTCTGAATCCACTGATTCTGAACAGAACCTGACCAAATTTCCTGGAACAATTTCAATCTGTCCCTCACCAGCTGAACTGGATTGAGGGCCGCACCTTCATGCAGTCTTGGGGGCTGGATTTGGTTTTTTATTAGGCTTGGTTTTATTCCAATTGGAACCGGAGGCCTTAGGGGAAGGAGAAGACTTTTGTTCCTTATTATTTTTACAGTATATATATATATATATATATATATATATATATATATTTTTTTTTTTATTGAGGTTATAGACAATAACAAGCAAATTGCAAAATACAAAATTAATTCAACTAGAGCAGAAAAGAAAAAGATATTATTTTAGCTTGTAGAAAACATAATTTATGTAAGAACTTACCTGATAAATTAATTTCTTTCATATTAGCAAGAGTCCATGAGCTAGTGACGTATGGGATATACATTCCTACCAGGAGGGGCAAAGTTTCCCAAACCTCAAAATGCCTATAAATACACCCCTCACCACACCCACAAATCAGTTTAACGAATAGCCAAGAAGTGGGGTGATAAGAAAAAAGTGCGAAAGCATAAAAAATAAGGAATTGGAATAATTGTGCTTTATACAAAAAAATCATAACCACCACAAAAAAGGGTGGGCCTCATGGACTCTTGCTAATATGAAAGAAATTAATTTATCAGGTAAGTTCTTACATAAATTATGTTTTCTTTCATGTAATTAGCAAGAGTCCATGAGCTAGTGACGTATGGGATAATGACTACCCAAGATGTGGATCTTTCCACGCAAGAGTCACTAGAGAGGGAGGGATAAAATAAAGACAGCCAATTCCGCTGAAAAATAATCCACACCCAAAATAAAGTTTAAATGATAAGCAGAAGATTCAAACTGAAACAGCTGCCTGAAGTACTTTTCTACCAAAAACAGCTTCAGAAGAAGAAAACACATCAAAATGGTAGAATTTAGTAAAAGTATGCAAAGAAGACCAAGTTGCTGCTTTGCAAATCTGATCAACCGAAGCCTCATTCCTAAACGCCCAGGAAGTAGAAACTGACCTAGTAGAATGAGCTGTAATCCTTTGAGGCGGAGTTTTACCCGACTCGACATAAGCATGATGAATTAAAGATTTCAACCAAGATGCCAAAGAAATGGCGAGGCCTTCTGACCTTTCCTAGAACCGGAAAAGATAACAAATAGACTAGAAGTCTTTCGGAAATTCTTAGTAGCTTCAACATAATATTTCAAAGCTCTAACAACATCCAAAGAATGCAATGATCTCTCCTTAGAATTCTTAGGATTAGGACAGAATGAAGGAACCACAATTTCTCTACTAATGTTGTTGGAATTCACAACCTTAGGTAAAAATTTAAAAGAAGTTCGCAACACCGCCTTATCCTGATGAAAAATCAGAAAAGGAGACTCACAAGAAAGAGCAGATAATTCAGAAACTCGTCTGGCAGAAGAGATAGCCAAAAGGAACAAAACTTTCCAAGAAAGTAATTTGATGTCCAACGAATGCATAGGTTCAAACGGAGGAGCTTGAAGAGCCCCCAGAACCAAATTCAAACTCCAAGGAGGAGAAATTGACTTAATGACAGGTTTTATACGAACCAAAGCTTGTACAAAACAATGAATATCAGGAAGATTAGCAATCTTTCTGTGAAAAAGAACAGAAAGAGCAGAGATTTGTCCTTTCAAGGAACTTGCAGACAAACCTTTATCCAAACCATCCTGAAGAAATTGTAAAATTCTCGGAATTCTAAAAGAATGCCAGGAAAAATGATGAGAAAGACACCAAGAAATATAAGTCTTCCAGACTCTATAATATATCTCCCTAGATACAGATTTACGAGCCTGTAAAATAGTATTAATCACAGAGTCAGAGAAACCTCTTTGACTAAGAATCAAGCGTTCAATCTCCATACCTTTAAATTTAAGGATTTGAGATCCTGATGGAAAAAAGGACCTTGCGACAAAAGGTCTGGTCTTAACGGAAGAGTCCACGGTTGGCAAGAGGCCATCCGGACAAGAGGCCATCCGGACAAGATCCGCATACCAAAACCTGTGAGGCCATGCTGGAGCTACCAGCAGAACAAACGAGCATTCCTTCAGAATCTTGGAGATTACTCTTGGAAGAAGAACTAGAGGCGGAAAGATATAGGCAGGATGATACTTCCAAGGAAGTGACAATGCATCCACTGCTTCCGCTTGAGGATCCCTGGATCTGGACAGATACCTGGGAAGTTTCTTGTTTAGATGAGAGGCCATCAGATTTCTGGAAGTCCCCACATTTGAACAATCTGAAGAAATACCTCTGGGTGAAGAGACCATTCGCCCGGATGTAACGTTTGGCGGCTGAGATAATCCGCTTCCCAATTGTCTATACCTGGGATATGAACCGCAGAAACTAGACAGGAGCTGGATTCCGCCCATACCAGAATTCGAGATACTTCCTTCATAACCAGAGGACTGTGAGTCCCTCCTTGAGGATTGATGTATGCCACAGTTGTGACATTGTCTGTCTGAAAACAAATGAACGATTCTCTCTTTAGAAGAGGCCATGACTGAAGAGCTCTGAAAATTGCACGGAGTTCCAAAATATTGATCGGTAATCTCACCTCCTGAGATTCCCAAACCCCTTGTGCTGTCAGAGACCCCCAAACAGCTCCCCAACCTGTCAGACTTGCATCTGTTGAAATTACAGTCCAGGTCGGAAGAACAAAAGAAGCCCCCTGAACTAAACGATGGTGATCTGTCCACCACATCAGAGAGTGTCGTACAATCGGTGTTAAAGATATTAATTGAGATATCTTTGTGTAATCCCTGCACCACTGGTTCAGCATACAGAGCTGAAGAGGTCGCATGTGAAAACGAGCAAAGGGGATCGCGTCCGATGCTGCAGTCATAAGACCTAGAATTTCCATGCATAAAGCTACCGAAGGGAATGATTGTGACTGAAGGTTTCGACAAGCTAATATCAACTTTAGACGTCTCTTGTCTGTCAAAGACAGAGTCATGGACACTGAATCTATCTGAAAACCTAAAAAGGTTACCCTTGTCTGAGGAATCAATGAATTTTTTGGTAAATTGATCCTCCAACCATGATCTTGAAGAAACAACACAAGTCGATTCGTATGAGATTCTGCTATATGTGAAGACTGAGCAAGTACCAATATATCGTCCAAATAAGGAAATACCACAATACCCTGTTCTCTGATTACAGACAGAAGGGCACCGAGAACCTTTGTAAAAATTCTTGGGGCTGTAGCTAGGCCAAACGGTAGAGCCACAAACTGGTAATTCTTGTCTAGGAAAGAGAATCTCAGAAACTGATAGTGATCTGGATGAATCGGAATATGCAGATATGCATCCTGTAAATCTATTGTGGACATATAATGCCCTTGCTGAACAAAAGGCAGGATAGTCCTTATAGTTACCATTTTGAATGTTGGTATCCTTACATAACGATTCAATATTTTTAGATCCAGAACTGGTCTGAAGGAATTCTCCTTCTTTGGTACAATGAAGAGATTTGAATAAAACCCCAGCCCCTGTTCCAGAACTGGAACTGGTATAATTACTCCAGCCAACTCTAGATCTGAAACACATTTCAGAAATGCTTGAGCCTTCGCTAGGTTTACTGGGACACGGGAAAGAAAAAATCTCTTTGCAGGAGGCCTTATCTTGAAGCCAATTCTGTACCCTTTTGAAACGATGTTCTGAATCCAGAGATTGTGAACAGAATTGAACCAAATTTCTTTGAAAAAACGTAATCTGCCCCCTACCAGCTGAACTGGAATGAGGGCCGCACCTTCATGTGGACTTGGGAGCTGGCTTTGGTTTTCTAAAAGGCTTGGATTTATTCCAGACTGGAGATGGTTTCCAAACTGATACCGCTCCTGAGGATGAAGGATCAGGCTTTTGTTCCTTGTTGTGACGAAAGGAACGAAAACTATTATTAGACCTAAATTTACCTTTAGATTTTTTATCCTGTGGTAAAAAAGTTCCTTTCCCTCCAGTAACAGTTGAGATAATAGAATCCAACTGAGAACCAAATAATTTATTACCCTGGAAAGAAAGGGAAAGCAGAGTCGACTTAGAAGACATATCAGCATTCCAAGTTTTAAGCCATAAAGCTCTTCTAGCTAAAATAGCTAGAGACATATACCTGACATCAACTCTAATGATATCAAAGATGGCATCACAAATAAAATTATTAGCATGTTGTAGAAGAATAATAATGCTATGAGAATTATGATCTGTTACTTGTTGCGCTAAAGCTTCTAACCAAAAGGTTGAAGCTGCAGCAACATCCGCTAAAGATATAGCAGGTCTAAGAAGATTACCTGAACACAAGTAAGCTTTTCTTAAAAAGGATTCAATTTTCCTATCTAAAGGATCCTTAAAGGAAGTACCATCTGCCGTAGGAATAGCAGTACGCTTAGCAAGAGCAGAGACAGCCCCATCAACCTTAGGGATTTTGTCCCAAAATTCTAATCTGTCAGATGGCACAGGATATAATTGCTTAAAACGTTTAGAAGGAGTAAAAGAATTACCCAAATTATTCCATTCCCTGGAAATTACTTCAGAAATAGCACCAGGGACAGGAAAAACTTCTGGAATAACTACAGGAGATTTAAAAACCTTATCTAAACGTTTAGATTTAGTATCAAGAGGACTAGAATCCTCAATTTCTAATGCAATTAGGACTTCTTTAAGTAAAGAACGAATAAATTCCATTTTAAATAAATATGAAGATTTATCAGCATCAACCTCTGAGACAGAATCCTCTGAATCAGAAGAACCAATATCAGTATCAGAATGATGATGTTCATTTAAAAATTCATCTGAAAAATGAGAAGTTTTAAAAGACTTTTTACGTTTACTAGAAGGAGGAATAACAGACATAGCCTTCTTAATGGATTTAGAAACAAAATCTCTTATGTTATCAGGAACACTCTGAGTATTAGATGTTGACGGAACAGCAACAGGTAATGTAACAGTACTAAAGGAAATATTATCTGCATTAGCAAGTTTGTCATGACAAACAGTACAAACAACAGCTGGAGGAACAGATACCAAAAGTTTACAGCAGATACACTTAGCTTTGGTAGCTCCAGCACCAGGCAGGGATATTCCAGAAGTATCTTCTGACTCAGCTTCAACGTGGGACATCTTGCAATATGTAATAGAAAAAACAACATATAAAGCAAAATTGATCAAATTCCTTAAATGACAGTTTCAGGAATGGGAAAAAAATGCCATAGAACAAGCTTCTAGCAACCAGAAGCACAAAATAATGAGACTTAAATAATGTGGAGACAATAGTGACGCCCATATTTTTTTAGCGCCAAAAAAGCCGCCCATATTATTTGGCGCCTAAATGCTTTTGGCGCCAAATTGACGCCACATCCGGAACTCTGACACCTTTGGCGCAAAAAAACGTCAAAAATGACGCAACTTCCGGCGACACGTATGACGGCGGAAACAGAAAAAAATATTGCGCCAAAAAAGTCCGCGCCAAGAATGACGCAATAAAATGAAGCATTTTCAGCCCCCGCGAGCCTAACAGCCCACAGGGAAAAGTCAAATTTTTAAGGTAAGAAAAAATGATTTATTCATATGCATTATCCCAAATATGAAACTGACTGTCTGAAATAAGGAATGTTGAACATCCTGAGTCAAGGCAAATAAATGTTTGAATACATATATTTAGAACGTTATATAAAAGTGCCCAACCATAGCTTAGAGTGTCACAGAAAATAAGACTTACTTACCCAAGGACACTCATCTACATGTAGTAGAAAGCCAAACCAGTACTGAAACGAGAATCAGTAGAGGAAATGGTATATATAAGAGTATATCGTCGATCTGAAAAGGGAGGTAAGAGATGAATCTCTACGACCGATAACAGAGAACCTATGAAATAGACCCCGTAGAAGGAGATCACTGCATTCAAATAGGCAATACTCTCCTCACATCCCTCTGACATTCACTGCACGCTGAGAGGAAAACCGGGCTCCAACCTGCTGCGGAGCGCATATCAACGTAGAATCTAGCACAAACTTACTTCACCACCTCCATAGGAGGCAAAGTTTGTAAAACTGATTTGTGGGTGTGGTGAGGGGTGTATTTATAGGCATTTTGAGGTTTGGGAAACTTTGCCCCTCCTGGTAGGAATGTATATCCCATACGTCACTAGCTCATGGACTCTTGCTAATTACATAACATAGTTGTCATTGAAGTCAAGTACTTGCCATATATGAAATCTATACAGGTCGCTCTAAGTAGACACTGAAATTGCCTATAAAGAAAGGCAAGCAAACCTCATTTTTATATAAATAATCTAGGATCTCGTGTCATATATCTCCTTAAAATTTGATTAGATCACTCGTGGAAAGTTGTCCCCAAAACACACAAAGCCTCTAATTGTTAACTGTATCAAGTGGGGGATGTCATGGGAGATTAGGTAAAGTAGGGTTTCGTAGGATGCATTTTCCAGTTCTCACATAGTGAGCAATAGGTGTATGGGGGTGGGGATGTGAGGTTGGCGTCTTAATGCTATGGCGGTAATCATGACATGTATGATATACAAGTCGTATTATAATATAATATTTAGGGCAAATAGACGCTTCCTTACTAGCAATAAGATGCGTAGAGAGCAGATTCAAACACTTCCCAGTTGTGAATAGCACAATAAGTAGGGATCTATGTATCTAGAGAGAGTCTTTTAAGTAGAGCTGTGGTAGCAAGATATAACAGATTTCAAAGCCAAATCTAGAAGACTTTTAAATAAAGAATGTTCAATAAACAAGAGATATGACATAAATCACTAGGTGCATGCAAGTGAAGCCTATGCCGCCGTCCCCACAGGCCCTACTCAAAATAGTGAAGGTTACATTGCAAGCTGTTGTTCCTTATTCTGACAAAAGGAACGAAAACGATTAGGAGCCTTAAATTTACCCTTAGGTAAGAAAACTTTCTTTCCCCAAGATAGAGATAGTAATCTAGATTTCGACACCATGTCATCATTCCAAGATTTAAGCCATAAAGCTCTTCTGGCTAAAATAGCTAAAGACATAGATTTAACATCAATCATAATAATGTCAAATATAGCATTACAAATTAAATAATTAGCATGTTGAAGCAAAAGAATAATGCTGGACAAATCATGATCTTCTCATCTACCTGTCGTGCTAAATTATCCAACCAAAAAGTTGAAGCAGCAGCCACATCAGTCATTGAAATAGCAGGTCTAAGAATATAGCAATAATGTAAATATGCTCTTCTAAGGTAAGATTCAATCTTCCTATTCAAAGGATCCTTAAAAGAAGTACTATCCTCTATAGGAATAGTAGTACGTTTGGCAAGAGTGGAAATAGATGAGAGCAAAAAAACCATGCGAGTCTCCAAGGCACTGTAAAGTTCTAAAGATGCATATTTATTTGAAACCAAAAAAGAAAAAAGTGAATAAAAACAAAGTGAGCATAAAACTATGAATAAGGCTAGTATGTAGCCGAAACGCGTAAGACAGCCCAGCATTTTGTTTTATGCTCACTTTGTTTTTATTCACTTTTTTCTTTTTTGGTTTCAAATAAATATGCATCTTTAGAACTTTACAGTGCCTTGGAGACTCGCATGTTTTTTTTGCTCTCATCTGTTGTTTGGATACATTGTTACCATGCTAGAATCTCGGCACTCAGGTGAACCACAGGTGCATGGGGCTACTTTCGAGTAGTAGGGAATCCTATTGGTGCAGGAGACGATTCGCGTCACGGACCGGAAGCACCCGACAACGCTCAGCCACAGCGTGCAAACCTAACAGCACTACGGAGGCTACAGAACGGTACACACACACGGATGACAAGTGGAGCACCGGATAAAGACCTCCACGAGTGAGGAATCAGAGGTGCAGTGAGGAATCAGAGGCGGGGATTTTCTAAGGCTCCCGGAGACAAGCTCAAATAGCAAACGTGGTGAGTCATACACCACCCCGGTGTTTAAGCCGCATCATTGTTATATATATACTCACCTGCCTACACCTCATATTCTGCTTCACCCATAATACCGTACCCTTTTGCATTGTTTGCACGTTAAAACATACAGCTTATACAGCCTGGACAGGATTTATTTCCCTCCCCATGCACCATTTACACCTTGAGCTGCACTAGGAAGAATTTTTTCTCTGAACACAAGAGTGGAAATAGCCCCATCAATCTTAGGAACTATTTCCCAAAACTCTAAACTAGCCACAGGTAAAGGATATGACTTTCTAAACCTAGAAGAAGGATTGAAGGAAGAACCAGGCTTAGACCATTTCTTAGTAATCATATCAGAAACCGCATCTGGGACAGGAAAAACCTCAGGAGCAACCTTAGGAGGATTAAAAACAGTATTCAAACATGTACTGGCTTTATTATCAAGAGGACTAGACTCTTCAATACCCAAAGTAACCAGAACTTCCTTCAATAAAGAACGAATATAATCGATCTTAAACAGATAGGAAGATTTATCAAATTCAGAATCTGAATCAGGATCTTCTGAACCAGAAGAATCCTCATCAGCAGAGGATATTTCAGTATACTGTCGGTCAATATAAATTTCATCAGATTTATGAGAAGTTTGAAAAGACCTTTTACGTTTATTTGAAGGCGGAATAGCAGATATAGCCTTATCTATAGCTGCAGCAATATAATTCTTAACATCTGCAGGAATATCAGGTACTTTAGACATTGAAGGAACAACAGACGGTGTATTAGTACTAATAGAAACATTATCGGCATGTAAAAGCTTATGACAGATGCCACATAATTGGGCTGAAGAAATAACATCAGTTAATTTAAAACAGACACACTTAGCTTTGGTAGAACTGTGTTCAGGCAGCATGGTTTCTATAGCAACATCAGAGGCAGGATCAGATTGAGACATCTTGCAAAATGTAAAAAGAAAAAATAATATTTAAACAAAATATCCAATTTCCTCATATAGCAGCTTCAGGAATGGGAAAAAATGCTTATGCAAAAGTAGAATGCAAAAAGATAAGCATCATAGTTCTTAACATGGAGAGAACCAGAAGCAAAAAGGAAGAGGCCCAGTGGCGGTTCTAGACAAATTTTACTGGGGGGGGGGGGGGGGCAAGGTGGGGCCAGTGTTTAATCAGAGGGGCACATTAAAAAAAACGGAAACAAACTACTAGAAAAAGAAAACCAATGTAGAGGCATAAATCTCATTTCACAAGTAACCATCCCTCACTACTTAACACGGGCAGATACTGTTGATTACTTTACTCAATAAATGTATTATTTATCAAAATGCAGTTTAAAAAGGAAATTTATGCTTACCTGATAAATTGATTTCTTCTACGATACGACGAGTGCACGGATTTCATCCTTACTTGTGGGATATTATCCTCCTGCTAACAGGAAGTGGCAAAGAGCACCACAGCAGAGCTGTATATATAGCTCCTCCCTTCCCCTCCAGTCATTCGACCGAAGGTTTTAGGAAGAGAAAGGAAAAGCTAAAAGGTGCAGAGGTGACTGAAGTTGTAAAAATAAAATGTAATCTGTCTTAAAATGACAGGGAGGACCATGGACTCGTCGTATCGTAGAAGAAATCAATTTATCAGGTAAGCATAAATTTCCTTTTCTTCTACAAGATACGACGAGTCCACGGATTTCATCCTTACTTGTGGGATACAATACCAAAGCTACAGGACACGGATGAAACGGGAGGGACAAGACAGAGACCGAAACGGGAGGGACAAGACAGAGACCTAAACGGAAGGCACCACTGCTTGAAGAACCTTTCTCCCAAAAACAGCCTCAGAAGAAACAAAATTATCAAAAAGTATGAAGGGACAACCAAGTCGCATCCTTACAAATGTGTACAACAGAAGCATAGTTTTTAAAGGCCCATGTGGAAGCCACAGCCCTAGTAGAATGAGCCGTAATTCTTTCAGGAGGCTGCTGTCCAGCAGTCTCATATGCCAGGCGGATGATACTCCTCAGCCAAAAAGAAAGAGGTAGCCGTAAATTTTCTGACCCCTACGCTTTCCAGAATAAACAATGAATAATGAAGATGATTGACGGAAATCCTTAGTTGCCTGTAAGTAAAACTTCAAGGCATGAACCACGTCCAGGTTATATAACAGACGCTCCTTCTTAGAAGAAGGATTAGGACACAAGGAAGGAACAACAATTTCCTGATTAATATTCTTATTTGAAAAGACCTTAGGAAGAAATCCAGGTTTGGTACGTAAAACCACCTTATCAGAATGAAAGATAAGATAAGGCGAATCACGCTGTAACGCTGAAAGCTCCGAAACTCTTCGAGCAGAAGAAATAGCAACTAAAAACAGAACTTTCCAAGATAACAATTTAATATCTATGGAATGCATGGGTTCAAATGGAACCCCTTGAAGAACTCAAAGAACTAAATTCAAACTCCAAGGAGGAGTAATTGGTCTAAATACAGGCTTAATTCTAGATAGAGCGCTTCTCTCTTTTTATTTATGCAAATTATGACACTTGGGGAAGTCTCCCTAAGTGTGATGCGGGAATCCAGACGTGGACCCGTTGCTCAGTGTGCCTAGAGGGATATGGCTGCACCTCACTGACGAGGCCCACTATAGGCCGAAACGTACGTCTGGGGTTTTGCTGTTTCTCTTGTTCAGAGAGGGATTGCCTGGTATTTCGGGGCTGGACTGTACTGTGAAGTCAGGATCAGACTGATATGCTACAGGAAAGTTCTTCTCTGTGAAAGGCACATATTGAGCAAAAAGAGGCTGCTTCTAGGGTGGTAACTAGCCATAGAACAAGCTATTATGCTATTGTTCGTTCCCAGGTTGAGCGCTTCTCTCTTTTTATTTATGCAAATTATGACACTTGGGGAAGTCTCCCTAAGTGTGATGCGGGAATCCAGACGTGGACCCGTTGCTCAGTGTGCCTAGAGGGATATGGCTGCACCTCACTGACGAGGCCCACTATAGGCCGAAACGTACGTCTGGGGTTTTGCTGTTTCTCTTGTTCAGAGAGGGATTGCCTGGTATTTCGGGGCTGGACTGTACTGTGAAGTCAGGATCAGACTGATATGCTACAGGAAAGTTCTTCTCTGTGAAAGGCACATATTGAGCAAAAAGAGGCTGCTTCTAGGGTGGTAACTAGCCATAGAACAAGCTATTATGCTATTGTTCGTTCCCAGGTTGAGCGCTTCTCTCTTTTTATTTAATTCTAGATAGAGCCTGACAAAAAGACTGAAAATCTGGCATATCTGCCAAACGTTTGTGAAGCAAAATTGACAAAGCAGAAATTTGTCCCTTTAAGGAACTAGCTGAAAACCCTTTCTCCAATCCTTCTTGGAGAAAAGACAGAATCCTGGGAATCCTAATCTTACTCCATGAGTAACCTTTGGATTCACACCAATAAAGATATTTACGCCATATCTTATGATAGATGTTTCTAGTAACAGGCTTTCGAGCCTGTATTAAGGTATCGATGACCGAATCAGAGAATCCACGCTTAGATAAAATCTTACCTTTATTCCAAGCCTGGTTGGGTCTCCAGACTGACTTAGATTGAGCAAAATTCCCTTCCTGCTTTGTGGAGGAAGAGGAAGCAGAGGTCCTCCTTCAAAGTTTCGAAAGGAACGAAAATTATTTTGTTTACCCCTCATCTTAACAGATTTATCCTGAGGTAGGGAATGGCCTTTACCTCCCGTAATGTCAGAAATGATTTCCTTCAATTTAGGCCCGAATAGGGTCTTACCTTTAAAAGGAATAGCTAAAAGTTTAGATTTTGATAAAACATCAGCAGACCAAGACTTTAGCCATAATGCTCTACGCGCTAAAATGGCAAATCCTGCATTTTCGCTGCTAATTTAGCAATTTGAAAAGCGGCATCTGTAATAAAAGAATTAGCTAGCTTGAGAGCCTTAATTCTATTCAAAATGTCATCTAATGGAGTCTCAACCTTCAGAGACTCTTCTAGAGCATCAAACCAAAAAGCTGCTGCAGTAGTAACTGGAACAATGCAAGCCATAGGTTGTAAAAGAAAGCCCTGATGAATAAATAATTTCTTTAGAAGACCCTCTAACTTTTTATCTATAGGGTCTTTGAAAGCACAACTGTCCTCAATGGGTATAGTTGTATGCTTAGCCAGGGTAGATATAGCTCCCACCACCTTAGGGACTGTTTGCCAAGAGTCCCGAATGGTGTCTGATATGGGAAACATTTTCTTAAAATTAGGAGGGGGAGAGAACGGTATGCCTGGTCTATCCCATTCCTTTTTTACAATTTCCGAAATTCTTTTAGGAACCGGAAAAACATCAGTGTAAGTAGGCACCTCTAAATATTTATCCATCTTACACAATTTCTCTGGTGGTATCACAATAGGGTCACAATCATCCAGAGTCGCTAAAACTTCCCGAAGTAACAGGCGGAGGTGTTCAAGCTTAAATTTAAAGGACATGGCGTCTGAATCTGTCTGAGGTAACACATTTCCTGAGTCTGAAAGTTCTCCCTCAGACAGCAATTCCCTGACCCCCAGCTCAGCACTGTGAGGGTACATCGGAAATAGCCAATAAAACATCAGAGGATTCAGTATTCACATTAATACCTGACCTACTGCGTTTACCCTGCAACACTGGTAATTTAGATAATACCTCTGTAAGGGTAGTTGACATAACTGTAGCCATCTCCTGCAGAGTAAAATAATTAGACGCACTAGAGGTACTTGGCGTCGCTTGTGTGGGCGTTAAAGGTTGTGACACTTGGGGAGAATTGGATGGCATATCCTGATTCTCTTCAGACAGAATCATCCTTAGGCACACTTTCTTCACCAAAAATATTCTTTTTACAACGTAAGGCCCTTTCAGTACAAGAGGTACACAATGTAAGAGTGGGTTCCACAATGGCTTCTAAACACAAAGCAATGAGTTTCCTCAATGTCAGACATGTTATTATTAAATATTGATGCAATATTTCTGTTGGGGTGCCCATATTTATGCACTTGTCTAATTCCGTTATATATATATAACTAATAGATTGGAAAAGCGCACTCCCACTCGCGCAAACAAACAAAATACCAGGGTGCATAAAATTTCTCAATAGACACAGTCCAGCAATTGCACTCTCTGGATTTAAATCACAGCAAACTTTATTGTGAACGTTTGCGGAGCATTCACTCCTTCCTCAGACATTTTCGGAGCATTCTATGAGGAAGGAGTGAATGCTCCGAATATGTTCACAATAAAGTTTGCTGTGATTTAAATCCAGAGAGTGCAATTGCTGGACTGTATCACTGTATCTCTCTCTGTATCTCTCTCTGTATCTCTCTCTCTCTCTATATATATTTTATGTCGACAGACACGCCGAGAGCTCTCTTTGAGTATCACAAGAGGAGCATAGCGGTATCTTACAGCTCTGAATTGAGCGCATTGTGCTAAATTTACCAAGTATATCCTAGATTGCTAACAAGCATATGAGGATTTCTGACCACTATCACCGGAAAGAATGATATTAAGCCTCATCTACGGAATTGAGATTTGAGGACTGCCTTTACAGCGCGGCGCTTTCCAGGCTATAAGTGGGGACACTTTGAGTATCCAATTGCTCTAACTTACCTCATTTTGATTGAGGTCACACTTGTGAGTAAGGAATACCTTCCACAGCTTTTCTTGTATTTTAAGTATTTTAAATGTTTGTGTAAATAAATCCAATTGATCTGCACTATGAGAGGTGTCTCTGTGCGCTTGTCTTTTTAGATATCTACAGCTGTACCACATCACTCAATCAGAACCTTGGGTGTTACCTTGACGAGCTGCACTGAAATCTTCTCCCTGCATACTAACCTCAGGAATATCATCAGAAGGATAAGACTGTTTTTTATAAATTATTTTATAATTATGTCAATTATTTAAAAAGTATTGCTAATGTTTTTTATTTTTCATGTATATCTAAACAATTTTACATAGATTTAAATTCAGGCTCATCTTTCACTGATATTAGTGATCATTTTTATTTCAGGTTGTTTATTACAACACACTTGAAACCATATCTGTTTCTATAGAAACAATAGAATTATTAAGTTAATTTACTGTGCTTTTTATAATCATTTTAAACTAGTACATATAAGTGTGCGCAACTTTTCTTTTATTTTCTAAGGGCAGGATTCACTAGTTGAGTCCTCCTTTGGAATTTAAACTAATTGTATGTATATATATATATATATATATATATATATATATATATATATATATATATATACATACAGAGAGAATGGCACTCACAGGAATGAACAACTGGCTCAATACCATTGTTAGCCTGTTCTATGGCGATTTACCACCTGGGTGCAGCTTTTTAGCCCAGTAATGCTTTTCACAGAGAAGAACTTTCCTGTAGTATATCAGTCTGATCCCGCCTATTACGGTCAGTCCAGCGCCGAAATACCAGGCAATTCCTCTCTGAAGAAGGGACACAGCAACCCCAGACGATCGTTTCGTCCTTCATTGGGCCTCGTCAGTGAGGTGTAGCCATATTCCTCTAAGCACACTGAGCAAGGAGTCCACGTCTGGTTGCCCCTTTTTCCCATAGGGAGACTAAATACATACAGAGAGAAGTGCACTCACAGGAATGAACAACTGGCTCAGTACCATTGTTAGCTTGTTCTATGGCGATTTACCACCTGGGTGCAGCTTTTTAGCCCAGTAATGCTTTTCACAGAGAATAACTTTCCTGTAGTATATCAGTCTGATCCCGCCTATTACGGTCAGTCCAGCGCCGAAATACCAGGCAACCCCAGACGATCGTTTCGGCCTTAATTGGGCCTCGTCAGTGAGGTGTAGCCATATTCCTCTAAGTACACTACTAAGCAGGTTGTTCATTCCTGTGAGTGTGCTTCTCTCTGTGTGTATTTATTCTCCCTATGGGAAAAAGGAGAAACCAGACGTGGACTCCTTGCTCAGTGTGCTTACAGGAATATGGCTACACCTCACTGACGAGGCCCAATGAAGGCCGAAACGATCGTCTGGGGTTGCAGTGTTCCTTGTTCAGAGAGGAATTGCCTGGTATTTCGGTGCTGGACTGACCGTAATAGGCGGAATCAGACTGATATGCTAATGGAAAGTTCTACTCTGTGAAAAGCATTACTGGGCAAAAAGAAGCTGCACCCAGGTGGTAAATCGCCATAGAACAGGCTAACAATGGTATTGAGCCGGTTGTTCATTCCTGTGAGTGTGCTTCTCTCTGTGTGTATTTAGTCTCCCTATGGGAAAAAGGAGAAACCAGACATGGACTTCTTGCTCAGTGTGCTTAGAGGAATATGGCTACACCTCACTGACGAGGCCCAATGACGGCCAAACGATCGTCTGGGGTTGCTGTGTTCCTTGTTCAGAGAGGAATTGCTTGGTATTTCGGTGCTGGACTGACCGTAATAGGCGGGATCAGACTGATATGCTAATGGAAAGTTCTACTCTGTGAAAAGCATTACTGGGCAAAAAGAAGCTGCACCCAGGTGGCAAATCGCCATAGAACAGGCTAACAATGGTATTGAGCCGGTTGTTTATTCCTGTGAGTGTGCTTCTCTCTGTGTATATATATATATATAAGAACAAAAGAGAACTTGCACTCACTGGACTTTTATCAAAATATTTTTTACTTAGCAAAGGTAATTAGTGACGTTTCGAGGACAGTGTGTCCCCTTCCTCAGACGGACACACTGTCCTCGAAACGTCACTAATTACCTTTGCTAAGTAAAAAATATTTTGATAAAAGTCCAGTGAGTGCAAGTTCTCTTTTGTTCTTGTATACTTAACTACACTAGCACCCTGGCAGTTGGAAATAAGTGAGAGTGCACATCTCTGCTAGCTATATATATATATATATATATATATATATATATATATATATATATATATATATATATATAAATGAGAGAGAGAGAGAGAGAGAGAGAGAAAGAAAATAACTCATTGTGTAGCTCATTAACAAAGGCTTGTTTTTTCCCACAGAAATCCTCTGGAATACATTACAATGCAGCAAAGGATTCTGGGTAAGAGATGCAAATTAGGTTCACAATGACACACCTTATTACTTCAGCCTGCTTTTCAGCAGATTCCCTTAACACCAAGTATTGCTGTTCACACAGCTTATAGACTTAGCTAGGGTTAAAGCAGTGATTCAAAACTATCCCAGGACAGACTGTTTCATAGTTGTTGCTACTCATCAGCTGGGAGAAAGTTTAAATCACTGCTGGGTGAAGTTGATTCCTGGCAAATACAACAACATTTTAAATTAGGGGGAGGTAAAAAGTGAGTTTAAAATCCTCCACTACGCATAAAATAGAGAAAATAACTCATTGTGTAGCTCATTAACAAATCTAGACAAGCCAGAAGGCTTGTTTTTTCCCCACAGAAATCCTCTGGAATACATTATTTACAATGCAGCAAAGGATTCTGGGTAAGAGATGCAAATTAGGTTCACAATGACACACCTTATTATTTATTAAGGTGTGTCATTGTGAACCTAATTTGTATCTCTTACCCAGAATCCTTTGCTGCATTGTAAATTGTGGGAAAAAAACAAAATTTATGCTTACCTGATAAATTCATTTCTCCTGTAGTGTGGTCAGTCCACGGGTCATCATTACTTCTGGGATATTATCTCCTCCCCTACAGGAAGTGCAAGAGGATTCACCCAGCAGAGCTGCTATATAGCTCCTCCCCTCTACGTCACCTCCAGTCATTCGACCAAAGGACCAACGAGAAAGGAGAAGCCCAAGGGTGTAGTGGTGACTGGAGTATAATCCAAAAAAATCTTTAGCCTGCCATAAAAAACAGGGCGGGCCGTGGACTGACCACACTACAGGAGAAATGAATTTATCAGGTAAGCATAAATTTTGTTTTCTCCTGTTAAGTGTGGTCAGTCCACGGGTCATCATTACTTCTGGGATACCAATACCAAAGCAAAAGTACACGGATGACGGGAGGGACAGGCAGGCTCTTTATACGGAGGGAACCACTGCCTGAAGAACCTTTCTCCCAAAAACAGCCTCCGAAGAAGCAAAAGTGTCAAATTTGTAAAATTTGGAAAAAGTATGAAGAGAAGACCAAGTTGCAGCCTTGCAAATCTGTTCAACAGAAGCCTCATTCTTAAAGGCCCAAGTGGAAGCCACAGCTCTAGTAGAATGAGCTGTAATTCTTTCAGGAGGCTGCTGTCCAGCAGTCTCATAGGCTAATCGTATTATGCTACGAAGCCAAAAAGAGAGAGAGGTAGCCGAAGCTTTTTGACCTCTCCTCTGACCAGAATAAATGACAAACAGGGAAGACGTTTGACGAAAATCCTTAGTTGCCTGTAGATAAAATTTCAGGGCACGGACTACATCTAGATTGTGTAGCAGACGTTCCTTCTTCGAGGAAGGATTAGGACACAAAGATGGAACAACAATCTCTTGATTGATATTCCTGTTAGTGACCACCTTAGGTAGGAACCCAGGTTTAGTACGCAGAACTACCTTGTCTGAATGAAAAATCAGATAAGGAGAATCACAATGTAAGGCAGATAACTCAGAGACTCTTCGAGCCGAGGAAATAGCCATTAAAAACAGAACTTTCCAAGATAACAACTTGATATCAATGGAATGAAGGGGTTCAAACGGAACACCCTGTAAAACATTAAGAACTAAGTTCAAACTCCATGGTGGAGCAACAGTTTTAAACACAGGCTTGATCCTAGCTAAAGCCTGACAAAAAGCTTGAACGTCCGGAACTTCTGACAGACGTTTGTGTAAAAGAATGGACAGAGCTGAAATCTGTCCCTTTAAAGAACTAGCGGATAACCCCTTTTCTAAACCTTCTTGTAGAAAAGACAATATCCTTGGAATCCTAACCTTACTCCATGAGTAACTCTTGGATTCGCACCAATATAAGTATTTACGCCATATTTTATGGTAAATCCTTCTGGTAACAGGCTTCCTAGCCTGTATTAAGGTATCAATAACTGGCTCAGAAAACCCACGTTTTGATAAAATCAAGCGTTCAATTTCCAAGCAGTCAGCTTCAGAGAAGTTAGATTTTGATGTTTGAATGGACCCTGGATCAGAAGGTCCTGTTTCAGAGGTAGAGACCAAGGCGGACAGGATGACATGTCCACTAGATCTGCATACCAAGTCCTGCGTGGCCATGCAGGTGCTATTAGAATCACTGATGCTCTTTCCTGTTTGATTCTGGCAATCAATCGAGGAAGCATCGGGAAGGGTGGAAACACATAAGCCATCCCGAAGGTCCAAGGTGCTGTCAAAGCATCTATCAGAACCGCTCCCGGATCCCTGGATCTGGACCCGTAGCGAGGAAGCTTGGCGTTCTGACGAGACGCCATGAGATCTATCTCTGGTTTGCCCCAACGTCGAAGTATCTGGGCAAAGACCTCCGGATGAAGTTCCCACTCCCCCGGATGAAAAGTCTGACGACTTAAGAAATCCGCCTCCCAGTTCTCCACTCCCGGGATGTGGATTGCAGACAGGTGGCAAGAGTGAGACTCTGCCCAGCGAATTATCTTTGATACTTCCATCATTGCTAGGGAGCTTCTTGTCCCTCCCTGATGGTTGATGTAAGCTACAGTCGTGATGTTGTCCGACTGAAACCTGATGAACCCCCGAGTTGTTAACTGGGGCCAAGCCAGAAGGGCATTGAGAACTGCTCTCAATTCCAGAATGTTTATTGGAAGGAGACTCTCCTCCTGATTCCATAGTCCCTGAGCCTTCAGAGAATTCCAGACAGCGCCCCAACCTAGTAGGCTGGCGTCTGTTGTTACAATTGTCCAGTCTGGCCTGCTGAATGGCATCCCCCTGGACAGGTGTGGCCGATAAAGCCACCATAGAAGAGAATTTCTGGTCTCTTGATTCAGATTCAGAGTGGGGGACAAATCTGAGTAATCCCCATTCCACTGACTTAGCATGCACAATTGCAGCGGTCTGAGATGTAGGCATGCAAAAGGTACTACGTCCATTGCCGCTACCATTAAGCCGATCACCTCCATGCATTGAGCTACTGACGGGTGTTGAATGGAATGAAGGACACGGCATGCATTTTGAAGCTTTGTTAACCTGTCTTCTGTCAGGTAAATCTTCATTTCTACAGAATCTATCAGAGTCCCCAAGAAGGGAACTCTTGTGAGTGGAAAGAGAGAACTCTTCTTTTCGTTCACCTTCCATCCATGCGACCTTAGAAATGCCAGTACTAACTCTGTATGAGACTTGGCAGTTTGAAAGCTTGAAGCTTGTATCAGAATGTCGTCTAGGTACGGAGCTACCGAAATTCCTCGCGGTCTTAGTACCGCCAGAAGAGTACCCAGAACCTTTGTGAAGATTCTTGGAGCCGTAGCCAGTCCGAATGGAAGAGCTACAAACTGGTAATGCCTGTCTAGAAAGGCAAACCTTAGATACCGGTAATGATTTCTGTGAATCGGTATGTGAAGGTAAGCATCCTTTAAATCCACTGTGGTCATGTACTGACCCTCTTGGATCATGGGCTGAACTGCTTTAATTTAAACAAAACTATTGCCAAGTGGAAAAAATAGTGCCCAAAACATTTTTTCACCCAGTACCTCAGAGAAATAAACGTTTTTACATGCCAGCAAAAAAACGTTTAACCTCAATAAATTAATTGTTATTTAAAACCTATTGCAAGTCCCTGCAAATTAGGTTAAGTCTATGCATACAGTATAAATCCAGTGAAGTACCATTCCCCAGAATACTGAAGTGTAAAATATACATACATGACAGCCTGATACCAGCTACATCTACTGCATTTAAGGCTGAGTTTACATTATAACGGTATGGCAGGATTTTCTCATCAATTCCATGTCAGAAAATAATAAACTGCTACATACCTCTTTGCAGATTAATCTGCCCGCTGTCCCCTGATCTGAAGTTTACCTCTCCTCAGATGGCCGAGAAACAGCAATATGATCTTAACTACTCCGGCTAAAATCATAGAAAAAACTCCGGTAGATTATTCTTCAAATTCTACCAGAGAATGAATAACACACTCCGGTGCTATTATAAAATAACAAACTTTTGATTGAAGGTAATAAACTAATTAAATCACCACAGTCCTCTCACACATCCTATCTATTCGTTGGGTGCAAGAGAATGACTGGAGGTGACGTAGAGGGGAGGAGCTATATAGCAGCTCTGCTGGGTGAATCCTCTTGCACTTCCTGTAGGGGAGGAGATAATATCCCAGAAGTAATGATGACCCGTGGACTGACCACACTTAACAGGAGAAACAAGCCTTCTGGCTTGTCTAGATTTGTTAATGAGCTACACAATGAGTTATTTTCTCTATTTTATGCGTAGTGGAGGATTTTAAACTCACTTTTTACATCCCCCTAATTTAAAATGTTGTTTTGTGTATATATATATATATATATATATATATATATATATATATATAAAAATGAAAGAAAGTGCACTCCTAAGGACTTACTTGTAAATCCACTTTATTGGTGAACGTTTTCGAGCCAAACTAGCCCGTCCTCAGACCAACAGAAAAACAACAATTGCATCTCCCACCACCAAGACTTAAATACCCAACAGTCGTTACGTATACAATCTACACATTTGCCACGCCCCCAAGGGGGAGGAGTACACAGCCGTGTCAGCATGGTAACCGGCTGACAAAATAATAATGTTATACAAACATACACATTTCCAAATCAATGCGAAAAGACCCGAATGTAAAATAACAGGCTTATTAGAAAAGGATAAACAATAAATAGCAAGGTATAGTAAACCGATGTGCTACTTTGTCATAATTCCTGGTTGGGTAACCATAATGACAGGGAAGCCGAAAAATATATAGACGAGGACAGCTGAGTAGAAAAATCTGAATATATGCAACAAGACCTCATACATAATATGGAGTAATGCTGGCTAACTATTATATATACTATTATACTGCAAAGAGAGGCGCGCTGGATGTACAAGCTGGATACAGTGATACCCAAGGGACTAAATACCTACCTGGATTGGTAGGTGTTCCTCTGAGGGACTATTTCTGATAATATGGAGAGCCACTTTCCATTCAGCCCTTTATTAGGGCTTGAGCTATAAATCTTTATTTTTTTATATATTTTTGAGCTATCTTTTAGCCATCTTTGGTACTATGGTTAATTAACATTATACTCTATATTTTCAGACGTCATTCATATGCCACCAGTTCCGTTGGACCTTCTTGTGCTGTTTGGTTGTGCAACTAAATTACGGTTTCATATAACAGGTTAAACTTTCCTATATAACTGTTGCGTTTTTACATGAGTCCTCCAGCTCTGTGGCATTGGTTTTTGACACTGACACATTATTTATATTATTTAAGTTTTTCAAATTGCTCACATCTTTTAAATTGTCCACATCTTTAATAATGCCTCAGCGATGTCTTATCCATCACAGATGACATGCAACCTGCTGTTTTCTCCAATTTCCTGAGTCTTGATTTCTTTAAGCTGAGCCGATGTTGGCTATATTGTTGCTCGTGCCATGCCATCTGAGTTGGATATACTTGCTCGCCGCATATTATTGTCAGTCCCTCCATTGCCCAAGACTTTTTGTGTATAGTAGTGCCCACCGCTCTCTCCCTGCTATGTTAGTCAAGACACTTTGATTGCCACTATTTGCTGCTATACAGCTTTATTTTGATCACTGACGATTTTGTTTACTATTGCCATGGTTACCCCGATGGACAGATTTGCCCGTGTATCCTACTTTTTCACCATTCAAACATAATATTAGGTGGATCCGCATAATAGTTAGCCAGCATTACTCCATATTATGTATGAGGTCTTGTTGCATATATTCAGATTTTTCTACTCAGTTGTCCTCGTCTATATATTTTTCGGCTTCCCTGTCATTATGGTTACCCAACCAGGAATTATGACAAAGTGGCACATCGGTTTACTATACCTTGCTATTTATTGTTTATCCTTTTCTGATAGGCCTGTTATTTTACATTTTGGTCTTTTCGCATTGATTTGGAAATGTGTATGTTTGTATAACATTATTATTTTGTCAGCCGGTTACCACGCTGATACGGCTGTCTACTCCTCCCCCTTGGGGGCGTGGCAAACGTGTAGAACGTATACGTAACGACTGTTGGGTATTTAAGTCTTGGTGGTGGGAAATGCAATTGTTTTTCTGTTGGTCTGAGGACGGGATAGTTTGGCTCGAAAATGTTCACCAATAAAGTGGATTTACAAGTAAGTCCTTAGGAGTGCACTTTCTTCCATTTATCTATATTAATTGTTGGTTGCACCCAAGGCTTCTTATTACAACGTTTGGAGTGCACTTTGTCTGCAAATATATATATATGTGTGTATATAAATATATATATATATATATATATATATATATATAGGTGTGTGTTTATGTGTGTGTTTATGTATGTATGTATGTATGTATGTATGTATGTATGTATGTATGTATGTATGTATGTATATATATATATATATATATATATATATATAAAACACAATTTATGCTTACCTGATAAATGTATTTCTCTTGTGGTGTATCCAGTCCACGGATCATCCATTACTTGTGGGATATTCTCATTCCCAACAGGAAGTTGCAAGAGGACACCCACAGCAGAGCTGTTATATAGCTCCTCCCCTAACTGCCATATCCAGTCATTCGACCGAAAACAAGCTGAGAAAGGAGAAACCATAGGGTGCAGTGGAGACTGTAGTTTAAATTTAAAAATTACCTGCCTTAAAATGACAGGGCGGGCCGTGGACTGGATACACCACAAGAGAAATAAATTTATCAGGTAAGCATAAATTGTGTTTTCTCTTGTAAGGTGTATCCAGTCCACGGATCATCCATTACTTGTGGGATACCAATGCCAAAGCTAAAGTACACGGATGAAGGGAGGGACAAGGCAGGTACTTAAACGGAAGGTACCACTGCCTGTAAAACCTCTCTCCCAAAAATAGCCTCCGAAGAAGCAAAAGTATCAAATTTGTAGAATTTGGAAAAAACATAATTTATGCTTACCTGATAAATGTATTTCTCTTGTGGTGTATCCAGTCCACGGATCATCCATTACTTGTGGGATATTCTCCTTCCCAACAGGAAGTTGCAAGAGGATCACCCACAGCAGAGCTGCTATATAGCTCCTCCCCTAACAGCCATATCCAGTCATTCGACCGAAACAAGCCGAGAAAGGAGAAACCATAGGGTGCAGTGGTGACTGTAGTTTAAATAAAAATTTAGACCTGCCTTAAAAAGGCAGGGCGGGCCGTGGACTGGATACACCACAAGAGAAATAAATTTATCAGGTAAGCATAAATTATGTTTTCTCTTGTAAGGTGTATCCAGTCCACGGATCATCCATTACTTGTGGGATACCAATACCAAAGCTAAAGTACACGGATGAAGGGAGGGACAAGGCAGGCTTAAATGGAAGGAACCACTGCCTGTAGAACCTTTCTCCCAAAAATAGCCTCCGAAGAAGCAAAAGTATCAAATTTGTAAAATTTTGAAAAGGTATGAAGCGAAGACCAAGTCGCCGCCTTGCAAATCTGTTCAACAGAAGCCTCATTTTTAAAGGCCCAGGTGGAAGCCACAGCTCTAGTAGAATGAACTGTAATCCTTTCAGGGGGCTGCTGTCCAGCAGTCTCATAGGCTAAGCGTATTACGCTCCGAAGCCAAAAAGAAAGAGGTTGCCGAAGCTTTTTGACCTCTCCTCTGTCCAGAGTAAACAACAAACAAAGCAGATGTTTGATGAAAATCTTTAGTAGCTTGTAAGTAAAACTTTAAAGCACGAACCACGTCAAGATTGTGTAATAGACGTTCCTTCTTTGAAGAAGGATTAGAACACAAGGATGGAACAACAATCTCTTGATTGATATTCTTGTTAGATACCACCTTAGGTAAAAACCCAGGTTTGGTACGCAGGACTACCTTATCCGTATGGAAGATCAGATAAGGAGAATCACATTGTAAAGCAGATAACTCGGAGACTCTACGAGCCGAGGAAATAGCTACCAAGAAAAGAACTTTCCAAGATAAAAGTTTGATATCTATGGAATGAAGAGTTTCAAATGGAACTCCTTGAAGAACCTTAAGAACCAAATTTAAGCTCCATGGAGGAGCAACAGGTTTAAACACTGGCTTGATTCTAACCAAAGCCTGACAAAATGCCTGAACGTCTGGAACATCTGCCAGACGCTTGTGCAAAAGAATAGACAGAGCAGAAATCTGTACCTTTAAGGAACTAGCTGACAATCCTTTTTCCAAACCATCTTGGAGAAAAGATAATATCCTGGGAATCCTGACCTTACTCCATGAGTAATTCTTGGATTCACACCAATAAAGATATGTACGCCATATTTTATGGTAAATTTTCCTGGTGACAGGCTTTCGTGCCTGTATTAAGGTATCAATGACTGACTCGGAGAAGCCACGCTTTGATAAAATCAAGCGTTCAATCTCCAAGCAGTCAGTCTCAGAGAAATTAGATTCGGATGATTGAAAGCACCTTGTAG
Source organism: Bombina bombina (assembly GCF_027579735.1). Lineage (NCBI taxonomy): Eukaryota > Metazoa > Chordata > Amphibia > Anura > Bombinatoridae > Bombina > Bombina bombina. The sequence goes on along the minus strand of NC_069501.1, from coordinate 651,196,243 downwards.
TAGAAGGTCTTGTCTCAGAGGCAGGGTCCATGGTGGAAAGGATAACATGTCCACTAGGTCTGCATACCAGGTCCTGCGTGGCCACGCAGGCGCTATCAAGATCACAGATGCTCTCTCCTGTTTGATTTTGGCAATCAGTCGAGGGAGCAGAAGAAACGGTGGAAACACATAAGCCAGGTTGAAGAACCAAGGCGCTGCTAGAGCATCTATCAGTGCCGCTTCTGGGTCCCTGGACCTGGATACGTAACAAGGAAGCTTGGCGTTCCCACTCCCACTCATATTACAACAGTGGAAAGCCTCAGGAAACTGTTTCTAGGCAAAAATCAAGCCAGCCATGTGGAAAAAACTAGGCCCCAATAAGTTTTATCACCAAAGCATATATAAAAACGATTAAACATGCCAGCAAACGTTTTATATTGCACATTAATCAGAGTATATACCTCTGATAGCAAGCCTGATACTAGTCGCTATTAAATCACTGTATTTAGGCTTAACTTACATTAATCCGGTATGAGCAGCTTTTTTCTAGCAAATTCCATCCCTAGAAAAACTTAAACTGCACATACCTTATTGCAGGATAACCTGCACGCCATTCTCCCTCTGAAGTTACCTCACTCCTCAGACATATGTGAGAACAGCAGTGGATCTTAGTTACTTCTGCTAAGATCATAGAAAAACGCAGGTAGATTCTTCTTCTAAATGCTGCCTGAGATAAAATAGTACAACTCCGGTACCATTTAAAAACAAACTTTTGATTGAAGAAAAAACTAACTATATTATACCACTTTCCTCTTACTACCTCCAGCTATGTTGAGAGTTTCCAAGAGAATGACTGGGTATGGCAGGAGGAGCTATATAGCAGCTCTGCTGTGGGTGATCCTATTGCAACTTCCTGTTGGGAAGGAGAATATCCCACAAGTAAGACCAAATCGCCGCCTTGCAAATCTGTTCAACAGAAGCCTCATTTTTAAAGGCCCAAGTAGAAGCCACAGCTCTAGTAGAATGAGCTGTAATCCTTTCAGGAGGCTGCTGGCCAGCAGTCTCATAGGCTAAGCGGATTATGCTTCTTAGCCAAAAAGAAAGAGAGGTTGCTGAAGCCTTTTGACCTCTCCTCTGTCCAGAGTAGACAACAAACAAAGCAGATGTTTGACGAAAATCTTTAGTAGCTTGTAAGTAAAACTTTAAAGCACGAACCACGTCAAGATTGTGTAATAGACGTTCCTTCTTTGAAGAAGGATTAGGACACAAGGATGGAACAACAATCTCTTGATTGATATTCTTGTTAGATGCCACCTTAGGTAAAAACCCAGGTTTGGTACGCAGGACTACCTTATCCGTATGGAAGATCAGATACGGAGAATCACATTGTAAAGCAGATAACTCGGAGACTCTACGAGCCGAGGAAATAGCTACCAAAAAAAGAACTTTCCAAGATAAAAGTTTGATATCTATGGAATGAAGAGTTTCAAATGGAACTCCTTGAAGAACCTTAAGAACCAAATTTAAGCTCCATGGAGGAGCAACAGGTTTAAACACAGGCTTGATTCTAACCAAAGCCTGACAAAATGCCTGAACGTCTGGAACATCTGCCAGACGCTTGTGCAAAAGAATAGACAGAGCAGAAATCTGTACCTTTAAGGAACTAGCTGACAATCCTTTTTCCAAACCATCTTGGAGAAAAGATAATATCCTGGGAATCCTGACCTTACTCCATGAGTAATTCTTGGATTCACACCAATAAAGATATGTACGCCATATTTTATGGTAAATTTTCCTGGTCACAGGCTTTCGTGCCTGTATTAAGGTATCAATAACTGACTCGGAGAAGCCACGCTTTGATAAAATCAAGCGTTCAATCTCCAGGCAGTCAGTCTCATAGAAATTAGATTTGGATGGTTGAAAGGACCCTGAAGTAGAAGGTCCTGTCTCAGAGGCAGAGTCCATGGTGGAAAGGATGACATGTACACCAGATCTGCATACCAGGTCCTGCGTGGCCACGCAGGCGCTATCAAAATCACTGATGCTCTCTCCTGCTTGACCTTGGCAATCAGTCGAGGGAGCAGAGGAAACGGTGGAAACACATAAGCCAGGTTGAAAGACCAGGGATCTGCTAGAGCATCTATTAGCGTCGCCTTGGGATCCCTGGACCTGGATCCGTAACAGGGAAGCTTGGCGTTCTGGCGAGACGCCATGAGAACCAGTTCTGGTTTGCCCCAACGATTAATCAATTGTGCAAACACCTCCGGATGAAAAGTCTGACGACTTAGAAAATCCGCCTCCCAGTTCTCTACACCTGGGATATGGATAGCTGATAGGTGGCAAGAGTGAGTCTCTGCCCAGCGAATATCTTTGAGACTTCTAACATCGCTAGGGAACTTCTTGTTCCCCCTTGATGGTTGATGTAAGCCACAGTCGTGATGTTGTCCGACTGAAATCTGATGTACCTCAGAGTTGCTAACTGAGGCCAAGCCTGAAGAGCATTGAATATCGCTCTCAGTTCCAGAATATTTATTGGAAGGAGTGTCTCCTCCTGAGTCCACGATCCCTGAGCCTTCAAGGAGTTCCAGACTGCACCCCAACCTAGAAGGCTGGCATCTGTTACAATTGTCCAATCTGGCCTGCGAAAGGTCATACCTTTGGACAGATGGACCCGAGATAGCCACCAGAGAAGAGAATCCCTGGTCTCTTGATCCAGATTTAGTAGAGGGGACAAATCTGTGTAATCCCCGTTCCACTGACTGAGCATGCATAGTTGCAGCGGTCTGAGATGTAGGCGTGCAAACGGCACTATGTCCATTGCGCTACCATTAAGCCGATTACTTCCATGCACTGAGCCACCGAAGGGCGCGGAATGGAATGAAGAACACGGCAGGAATTTAGAAGCTTTGATAACCTGGACTTCGTCAGGTAAATTTTCATTTCTACAGAATTTATCAGAGTCCCTAGGAAGGAAACTCTTGTGAGTGGGGATAGAGAACTCTTTTCCTCGTTCACTTTCCACCCATGCAATCTCAGAAATGCCAGTACTACGTCCGTATGAGACTTGGCAATTTGGAAGTTTGACGCCTGTATCAGGATGTCGTCTAAATAAGAAGCCACTGCTATGCCCCGCGGCCTTAGGACCGCCAGAAGCGACCCCAGAACCTTCGTAAAGATTCTTGGGGCTGTAGGTAATCCAAAGGGAAGAGCTACAAACTGGTAATGCCTGTCTAGAAAGGCAAACCTGAGAAACCGATGATGATCTTTGTGTATCGGAATGTGAAGATAAGCATCCTTTAAATCCACTGTAGTCATATATTGACCCTCCTGGATCATAGGTAGGATGGTACGAATAGTTTCCATCTTGAATGATGGAACTCTGAGGAATTTGTTTAAGATCTTGAGATCCAAAATTGGTCTGAAGGTTCCCTCTTTTTTGGGAACCACAAACAGATTTGAGTAAAAACCCTGTCCCTGTTCCTCCTTTGGAACTGGATGGATCACTCCCATAACTAGGAGGTCTCGTACACAGTGTAAGAATGCCTCTCTCTTTATCTGGTTTGCAGATAATTGTGAAAGGTGAAATCTCCCTTTTGGGGGGGAAATTTGAAGTCCAGAAGATATCCCTGGGATATAATTTCCAACGCCCAGGGATCCTGGACATCTCTTGCCCACGCCTGGGCGAAGAGTGAAAGTCTGCCCCCTACTAGATCCGTTACAGGATAGGGGGCCGTTTCTTCATGCTGTCTTAGAGGCAGCAGCAGGCTTTTTGGTCTGCTTACCTTTGTTCCAGGTCTGGTTTGGTCTCCAGACCGTCTTGGACTGCGCAAAAGTTCCCTCTTGTTTTGCATTAGAGGAAGTTGATGCCGCACCTGCCTTGAAGTTTCGAAAGGCACGAAAATTAGACTGTTTGGCCCTTGATTTGGACCTGTCCTGAGGAAGGGCATGACCTTTTCCTCCAGTGATATCAGCAATAATCTCCTTCAAACCAGGCCCGAATAGGGTCTGCCCCTTGAAGGGAATGTTAAGCAGCTTAGATTTTGAAGTCACGTCAGCTGACCATGATTTAAGCCATAGCGCCCTGCGCGCCTGTATAGCAAAACCAGAATTCTTAGACGTTAGTTTAGTCAAATGAACAATGGCATCAGAAACAAAAGAATTGGCTAGCTTAAGTGCTCTAAGCTTGCCAAGTATGTCATCCAATGGAGTCGCTACCTGTAAAGCCTCTTCCAGAGACTCAAACCAGAACGCCGCAGCAGCAGTGACAGGAGCAATGCATGCAAGGGGCTGTAGGATAAAACCTTGTTGAACAAACATTTTCTTAAGGTAACCTTCTAATTTTTTATCCATTGGATCTAAAAAAGCACAACTGTCCTCGACAGGGATAGTAGTACGCTTTGCTAGAGTAGAAACTGCTCCCTCCACCTTAGGAACTGTCTGCCATAAGTCCCGTGTGGTGGCGTCTATTGGAAACATTTTTCTAAAAATAGGAGGGGGAGAGAACGGCACACCTGGTCTATCCCATTCCTTAGTAATAATTTCTGTAAACCTTTTAGGTATTGGAAAAACATCAGTACACACCGGCACTGCATAGTATTTATCCAGTCTACACAATTTCTCTGGCACTGCAATTGTATCACAGTCATTCAGAGCAGCTAAAACCTCCCTGAGCAACACGCCGAGGTGTTCAAGCTTAAATTTAAATGTAGAAATATCAGAATCAGGTATCTTTCCTGAGTCAGAAACATCACCCACAGACTGAAGCTCTCCTTCCTCAGCTTCTGCATATTGTGAGGCAGTATCAGACATGGTTCTTAAAGCGTCAGTATGCTCTGCATTTCGTCTAACTCCAGAGCTATCTCGCTTACCTCTAAATTCAGGTAGTCTGGCTAATACCGCTGACAGTGTATTATCCATGACTGCCGCCATGTCTTGTAAAGTAATCGCTTTGGGCGCCCTAGATGTACTTGGCGCCATTTGAGCGTGAGTCCCTTGAGCGGGAGTCAAAGGATCTGACACGTGGGGAGAGTTAGTCGGCATAACTTCCCCCTCGTCAGATTCCTCTGGTGATAAATTTTTTAAAGACAAAATATGATCTTTATTGCTTAAAGTGAAATCAGTACATTTGGTACACATTCTAAGAGGGGGTTCCACCATGGCTTTTAAACATAATGAACAAGGAGTTTCCTCTATGTCAGACATGTTTGTA
>NC_069501.1:651046055-651186055 GCF_027579735.1 Bombina bombina | reverse complement strand
ACACCCATAACCCCCATGCATAGGTTTATTAAAAAAAAAAAAAAAAAAAACAATTTTAGAACTTGCTCATAAAAATGGAACAGCAAAATGTAAAAGTCTGGGGCAGTAAAAGTAAAAAATAAATAAATTCAGGAACAGTAAATGTAAAAATTAAAATTTCATCAATGTATGGTAGCGTTTAAAGCAGTCACCAATGCAGAGTCCAGGTTGTCCAGGGCAATCAGGACAGTAGAATATGGTATCCTTTCTCAGCCCCCTTTTATAGCAGACTCTGCATCTTTTTTGTGGTTTCTGCTGTGTGGTAGTATGAGGAATTTAAAAATAAAGTGGGTAGCCCCAACTCTGCTTTCCCCCATCACCGCCTGGGGAGCAGGTGCATCTTGGTACAAAATCCCAGAAATGACCTGGAGCTGGAACTGCAAAAAAGTGAGTTTCATTTCGGGGGTTCGCTTTTTTGTTCAACAAGAAAGTGTTGTAGGTTGCAATTTGCATAAGATAAATTGCAACCTTTTTGTACCAGGCCCTTGTCTTCCGCATAATTAGGTAGGGCTGAAGCAGCTGATCTGCCAGATCAACCCCACCCATATGCCGGTTATAGGCCTTGATGCACACTGGCTTGCTTGTGACCTCAGCTCTGCCACGTACAGAGACCTCGACAGTCCTTTCAGTGTGGATGGTGCTGAGAAGGTATACATCCTTCTTGTCTCTATATTTGACTGCCAAGAGCTCCTCTTGGCGCAGCGCTGAGGTCTCCCCCCTTCGTAGCCGGGTGCGTGACAGTTGCTCTGGGAATCCTATGCGGTTCTTACGGATAGTACCGCAAGCTACTGTATCAAAACAATACAGTAGCTTGAACAAAAGGACACTTGTATAGAAATTATCAAGATACAAGTGGTACCCTTTGTTCATTAGGGGTTGAATTAGGCCCCAGACAATCTTGCCACTGGTTCCCATATGTTCTGGGCAACCTGGAAGGTCAAGGTGGGTATCTTTTCCCTCATACACCCGGAAGGCCTGAGTATACCCACTGTCGCTCTCACAGAGCTTATATACTTTCACTCCATACCTGGAGCGCTTGGAAGGAATATACTGCTTGAATCCCAGCCTTCCCATATACTTCATCAGGGATTCATCTATGCAGATATTCTTTCCAGGTGTATAAGCCTCTGCAAACCTGGCAGTGAAGTGGGTTATCAGGGGGCGGATCTTGTACAGCCTGTCAAATTGGGGATGCTCCCTAGGGGGGCAAAGGCTGTTGTCATTAAAATGCATGAAACAAAGTATCATTTCATACCTTTGCCTAGGCATAGACTGTCTGTAAATAGGGGTACAGCAGATGGGGCTAGTGCTCCAGTAGAAGCGGATGGATGGCTTCTTGATTATGCCCATCAGCATTGTGAGTGCCCAGAATTTTAGAAATTCTGACACGTCAATGGGGGCCCATTGCTGCTTTTCCCAAAAAGACTGAGGCTTAGCAGCACAGAATTGCTGGGTATACACATTAGTTTGGGAGACAATGTTCCCCAAAACATCATCCCCCATAAAAAGCTGCATAAATTGAAGGGGGTTAAATCCTGTGACATCCAGATTGATGCCAGGATTTTCTGTGAAAGGAGGGATATCTAGCCTATGGAGATTAGGCACTACCCACTCCTCAGCAGCTGGAGCAACACGTCTCCTTCTGGCAGGGGGCTCAGAAGCCACAGATACATCACTAGCACTAGATTCATTTCTAGATACACTTATTTCACTAGATGATGTATCTGAGCACTGACCAGGGTCAAAATCAGAGCCTGCGTCAGAGGCAGAGGCATCAGAATCTGAAGCCAGGATGGCATAAGCCTCGTCAGCAGTATAAAAACGCTGTGCCATTATAAATATATATTAATGCCTAAAGCAGTGATCTACACACAGAAGGGGTTAATGGCTTTTACAAACAAATTAAATAGCAGTGATATCAATGCCTAAAGCAGTGATATGCGGCACAAAAGGGGTTAATGGCTTTTACAAACAAATTAAATAGCAGTGATATCAATGCCTAAAGCAGTGATCTGCGCCACAAAAGGGGTTAATGGCTTTTACAAACAAATTAAATAGCAGTGATATCAATGCCTAAAGCAGTGATCTGTGGCACAAAAGGGGTTAATGGCTTTGGGTCTTACAATAAAATGAATCAATGCCTAAGCAGTGATCTACGCACAAAACCTACGTTAATGGCTCTTACAAAAAAATTAAATAAATTTAAATCAATGCCTAAGCAGTGATAAAGCAGTTATCTGCAGCAAAAAAGGGGTTAATGGCTATTATAAGAGACTTTGGGTCTTACAATAAAATTAAATAAATATTAATCACCGCCTAAAGCAGTGATCTGCGCACAGAAGGTGTTAATAACTCTTAGAAGAGCCTGTATATCAATGCCTAAGCAGTGATATCAACGCCTATAGCACAGACGGGGTTAAATATATATATATACCAACAACAGAGTGGCTCTGAAAAGAGCCTTTGGGTCTGATATTTCTCAAAATTTAAATGCAATTGCACTCTCCCTCTCAATACAGATCAGTCTCTCTCCTTTACTAAACCACAAGTGAGGAGAGGGAGGCAGATCCATGGTGGTCATAGTCAATATTTACAAATATTGACTTGATCAGGCAAATGGTGATCACTCTAATAAGTGATCACATTTAGAGGCAATCTCTGATTGGATGTTACTAGCCTGCCTCTAATGATGAGGCAAGCTAGGAACACCCTCCAGACTGAAGCCATGCCCTTAGAAGGGCAGCACCCGGCACCATCTTGCCTGCAGGCAAAGTATATAACTTTTTATTTTATTTTATTATTTTTACATATTTTTCATTTTATTATTTTTTTTAAAACATCATATGCTGAGTGCCTTTACCCAACAAGGCACTCAGCATGTCAGGGGCCAGCATCGGAAGTGATCGAATGCTTCCGATGCACTAAACTGCCAGGTGTTTAAGATCTGAAGCTCCCCGGCAGTTTAGTTACGTATTGCACAATGCCTCAACATGCAGGCATTGTAGCAATACGGTTAGAGCAGCTGAAGCGATCACCGATCGCTTACAGTGCTCGTTTTACCGCCTGACGTACCAGGTACGTCAATTGTCATTAAGTGACAGTTTTTCAGTGACGTACCTGGTACGTCAGCTGTCTCTAAGGGGTTAATGGGACACTAAACCAAAATTTTTTCTTTCATGATTCAGATAGAGCATGCAATTGTAAGCAACTTTCTAATTTACTCCCATTATCAATTTGACTTTGTTCTCTTGCTATCTTTATTTAAAAAGCAGGAATTTAAAACTTAAGAGCCGGACCATTTTAGGTTCTGCACCATGGATACCGCTTGCTTTTTTGGTGGCTGACCTTTAGCCACCAATAAGCAAGAATAACCCAGGTTCTCAACCAAAAATGGGTCGGCTCCTATGCTTTACATTCCTGCTTTTTAAATAAAGATAGCAAGAGAACAAAGAAAAATGGATAATGGGAGTAAATTAGAAAGTTGCTTAAAATTGCATCTTCTATCTGAATCATTAAAGAAAAAAAAATGGGTTTAGTACCCCTTTAAAGGGACAGTCTATACCGCAGTCATTTTAAAGTCGTACCTTAGATTAAGCTGCAGATAGCCTTCTGCACCTTTTCTATATCATGCAGCAGGAATGGTAAAAAAAAAAGTTATTTAAAATGAATGTTGTTTCTGGCCACTTAGAAATGGCTGCTAAGCTCCATCCACTGATGATATCTATGCACTCTGCTGAATAGCATTGACAGTCTGTTTAACCCCTTAATGACCGAGGACGTACGCCATACGTCCTCAGAAAAAAGGCAGTTAACGCCTGAGGACGTATGGCGTACGTCCTCGGTTTGGAAAGCAGCTGGAAGCGATCCTCATCGCTTCCAGCTGCTTTCCGGTTATTGCAGGATGCCTCAATATCGAGGCATCCTGCAATAACAATCTGTACCCCTCCGGTGCAGAGAGAGCCACTCTGTGGTCCTCTCTACACCGGACATCGATGGCCGCAATCGTTGGTGGGTGGGAGCTGCAGTGGGAGGCGGGTGGGCGGCCATCAATGGATTCAGAGTCACAGAGGGGGGCGGGATCGGGGGCGGGAGAGTCAGGGGCGCGCACAGACACGCACAGACACGCGCGCGTGCACGGGGGATCGGCGGGCGGGCGCGTGCACGGGAGGGAGCGGGTGGGAACCGCTTACACTACAGAAATGATTATGTAATAAGTGGGAGGAAGAGGGGGAATAAATGCCCCCAAAAAGTAATCTAAGGGATCTGGGAGGGGGTGGGGGTAGGGGTTGGTCGTGGGGAAGCTACACTACAGAAAACTGTTAAAAAATTAAATAAAAAAGAGAAAAAAATATTGTTAACTGGGTACTGGCAGACAGCTGCCATCCCAAAGAAGCATTTACAACCATGTATGGTATAATTGCATAAGTTTTTTGTAAATAATTTCAGTGAGAAACCTAAAGTTTGTGAAAAAAATTGTGAAAAAGTGAACAATTTTTTTTATTTGATCGCATTTGGCGGTGAAATGGTGGCATGAAATATACCAAAATGGGCCTAGATCAATACTTTGGGATGTCTTCTAAAAAAAATATATATACATGTCAATGGATATTCAGGGATTCCTGAAAGATATCAGTGTCCCAACGTAACTAGCGCTAATTTTGAAAAAAAGTGGTTTGGAAATAGCAAAGTGCTACTTGTATTTATGGCCCTATAACTTGCAAAAAAAGCAAAGAACATGTAAACATTGGGTGTTTCTAAACTCAGGACAAAATTTAGAAACTATTTAGCATGGTTTTTGTTTGGTGGTTGTAGATGTATAACAGATTTTGGGGGTCAAAGTTAGAAAAAGTGTGTTTTTTTCCATTTTTTCCTCATATTTTATAAGAATTTTTATAGTAAATTATAAGATATGATAAAAATAATGGTATCTTCAGAAAGTCCATTTAATGGCGAGAAAAACGGTATATAATATGTGTGGGTACATTAAATGAGTAAGGGGAAAATTACAGCTAAACACAAACACCGCAGAAATGTAAAAATAGCCTTGGTCCCAAACGGACAGAAAATGGAAAAGTGCTCTGGTCACTAAGGGGTTAATCCGACTTTTGTGACTGGATGCCACATGCAGCCCATATTGTGATGTCATCAGTGGGTGGAACTTAGCAGCCATTTCAAAGTGGCCAGAAAATATATTCATTTTAAAATAAAAATTTTACCATTTCTGCTGCACAATATAGAAAAGGACAGGAGGCTATTTGCAGCTTAAAGGGACAGTCAAGTCCAAAAAAAACTTTCATGATTTAAATAGGGAATGTAATTTTAAACAACTTTCCTTGGCTAAAATGCAAGTCTGTCAAAAGAACTGAAATAAGGGGGCAGTCTGCTTAGGCTTAGATACCAGGTAATTACAGAGGTAAAACGTGTATAATTATAACTGTGTTGGTTATGCAAAACTAGGGAATGGGTAATAAAGGGATTATCTATCTTATAAAACAACAAAAATTCTGGTGTTGACTGTCCCTTTAATCTAAGGTAAGACTAAGATGACCAAGGTATAGACTGTCACTTTAAAGATAACTTGCCATACAAGCCCAAGTGAGACAAAGGATGGTGTACGGACACATGAATAGGTATGTATAGATACATATATAAGTACATATACTAGTCTGCTCTTCTTTTTATTCTAAACAGTGTGCCGTAATTACCTTGTTACAATATTCTCTGCTGCCTTGCAATAAATTAACATAGTAGGTAAGTGAGAAAAAAACAGAATTTATGCTTACCTGATAAATTACTTTCTCCAACGGTGTGTCCGGTCCACGGCGTCATCCTTACTTGTGGGATATTCTCTTCCCCAACAGGAAATGGCAAAGAGTCCCAGCAAAGCTGGTCACATGATCCCTCCTAGGCTCCGCCCACCCCAGTCATTCGACCGACGGACAGTAGGAAATATATATAGGAGAAACCATATGATACCGTGGTGACTGTAGTTAGAGAAAATAATTCATCAGACCTGATTAAAAAACCAGGGCGGGCCGTGGACCGGACACACCGTTGGAGAAAGTAATTTATCAGGTAAGCATAAATTCTGTTTTCTCCAACATTGGTGTGTCCGGTCCACGGCGTCATCCTTACTTGTGGGAACCAATACCAAAGCTTTAGGACACGGATGAAGGGAGGGAGCAAATCAGGTCACCTAAATGGAAGGCACCACGGCTTGCAAAACCTTTCTCCCAAAAATAGCCTCCGAAGAAGCAAAAGTATCAAATTTGTAAAATTTGGCAAAAGTGTGCAGTGAAGACCAAGTCGCTGCCTTACATATCTGGTCAACAGAAGCCTCATTCTTAAAGGCCCATGTGGAAGCCACAGCCCTAGTGGAGTGAGCTGTGATTCTTTCAATAGGCTGCCGTCCGGCAGTCTCATAAGCCAATCGGATAATGCTTTTAAGCCAAAAGGCAAGAGAGGTAGAAGTCGCTTTTTGACCTCTCCTTTTACCAGAATAAACAACAAACAAGAAAGATGTTTGTCTGAAATCTTTAGTAGCCTCTAAATAGAATTTTAGAGCACGGACTACGTCCAAATTGTGTAACAAACGTTCCTTCTTTGAAACTGGATTCGGACACAAAGAAGGTACAACTATCTCCTGGTTAATATTTTTGTTGGAAACAACTTTCGGAAGAAAACCAGGCTTAGTACGCAAAACCACCTTATCTGCATGGAAAACCAGATAGGGCGGAGAACACTGCAGAGCAGATAACTCTGAAACTCTTCTAGCAGAAGAAATTGCAACCAAAAACAAAACTTTCCAAGATAGTAACTTAATATCTACGGAATGTAAGGGTTCAAACGGAACCCCTTGAAGAACTGAAAGAACTAGATTTAGACTCCAGGGAGGAGTCAAAGGTCTGTAAACAGGCTTGATCCTAACCAGAGCCTGAACAAATGCTTGAACATCTGGCACGGCTGCCAGTCTTTTGTGAAGTAAAACAGATAAAGCAGAGATCTGTCCCTTTAGAGAACTTGCAGATAATCCTTTCTCCAAACCTTCTTGTAGAAAGGATAGAATCTTAGGAATTTTTATCTTGTTCCATGGGAATCCTTTAGATTCACACCAACAGATATATTTTTTCCATATTTTATGGTAAATTTTTCTAGTTACAGGCTTTCTAGTCTGAATCAGAGTATCTATTACAGAATCTGAAAACCCACGCTTTGATAAAATCAAGCGTTCAATCTCCAAGCTGTCAGTTGGAGGGAAACCAGATTCGGATGTTCGAATGGACCCTGAACAAGAAGGTCCTGTCTCAAAGGTAGCTTCCATGGTGGAGCCGATGACATCAAGATCACCGAGGCCCTCTCCTGATTGATCCTGGCTACCAGCCTGGGGATGAGAGGAAACGGTGGGAATACATAAGCTAGGTTGAAGGTCCAAGGTGCTACTAGTGCATCTACTAGAGTCGCCTTGGGATCCCTGGATCTGGACCCGTAGCAAGGAACCTTGAAGTTCTGACGAGACGCCATCAGATCCATGTCTGGAATGCCCCATAATTGAGTTATTTGGGCAAAGATTTCCGGATGGAGTTCCCACTCCCCCGGATGGAATGTCTGACGACTCAGAAAATCCGCTTCCCAATTTTCCACTCCTGGGATGTGGATCGCAGACAAGTGGCAGGAGTGATCCTCCGCCCATTGAATTATCTTGGTCACTTCTTTCATCGCCAGGGAACTCCTTGTTCCCCCCTGATGATTGATATATGCAACGGTCGTCATGTTGTCTGACTGAAACCTTATGAATTTGGCCTTTGCTAGTTGAGGCCAAGCTCTGAGAGCATTGAATATCGCTCTCAGTTCCAGAATGTTTATCGGGAGAAGAGACTCTTCCCGAGACCATAGACCCTGAGCTTTCAGGGATTCCCAGACCGCGCCCCAGCCCACTAGGCTGGCGTCGGTCGTGACAATAACCCACTCTGGTCTGCGGAAGCTCATTCCCTGTGACAGATTGTCCAGGGTCAGCCACCAACGGAGTGAATCTCTGGTCTTTTGATCTACTTGAATCGTCGGAGACAAGTCTGTATAATCCCCATTCCACTGTCTGAGCATGCACAGTTGTAATGGTCTTAGATGAATTTGTGCAAAAGGAACTATGTCCATTGTTGCAACCATCAATCCTATTACTTCCATGCACTGCGCTATGGAAGGACGAGGAACAGAATGAAGTACTTGACAAGAGCTTAGAAGTTTTGATTTTCTGACCTCTGTCAGAAAAATCCTCATTTCTAAGGAATCTATTATTGTTCCCAAGAAGGGAACTCTTGTTGACGGGGACAGAGAACTTTTTTCTTTGTTCACCTTCCATCCGTGAGATCTGAGAAAGGCTAGGACGATGTCCGTATGAGCCTTTGCTTTTGACAGGGACGACGCTTGAATCAGGATGTCGTCCAAGTAAGGTACTACTGCAATGCCCCTTGGTCTTAGAACCGCTAGAAGGGACCCTAGTACCTTTGTGAAAATCCTTGGAGCAGTGGCTAATCCGAATGGAAGTGCCACAAACTGGTAATGCTTGTCCAGAAAAGCGAACCTTAGGAACTGATGATGTTCCTTGTGGATAGGAATATGTAGGTACGCATCCTTTAAATCCACGGTAGTCATAAATTGATTTTCCTGGATAGTAGGTAGGATCGTTCGAATAGTTTCCATTTTGAACGATGGTACCCTGAGAAATTTGTTTAGGATCTTTAGATCCAAAATTGGTCTGAATGTTCCCTCTTTTTTGGGAACTATGAACAGATTGGAATAAAATCCCATTCCTTGTTCTCTTATTGGAACTGGATGTATCACTCCCATCTTTAACAGGTCTTCTACACAATGTAAGAATGCCTGTCTCTTTATTTGGTTTGAAGATAATTGAGACCTGTGGAACCTTCCCCTTGGGGGTAGTTCCTTGAATTCCAGGAGATAACCTTGAGAAACTATTTCTAGCGCCCAAGGATCCTGAACATCTCTTGCCCAAGCCTGAGCAAAGAGAGAAAGTCTGCTCCCCACTAGATCCGGTCCTGGATCGGGGGCTATCCCTTCATGCTGTTTTGGTAGCAGTGGTAGGCTTCTTGGCCTGCTTACCCTTGTTCCAGCCTTGCATTGGTTTCCAGGCTGGTTTGGGTTGTGAAGTATTACCCTCTTGCTTAGAGGATACAGAATTAGAGGCTGGTCCGTTTCTGCGAAAGGGACGAAAATTAGGCTTATTTTTAGCCTTAAAAGACCTATCCTGTGGGAGGGCGTGGCCCTTTCCCCCAGTGATGTCTGAAATAATCTCTTTCAAATCAGGTCCAAATAATGTTTTACCTTTGAAAGGAATGTTAAGCAATTTTGTCTTGGAAGACACATCCGCTGACCAAGACTTTAGCCAAAGCGCTCTGCGCGCCACGATAGCAAACCCTGAATTTTTCGCCGCTAATCTAGCTAATTGCAAAGCGGCATCTAAAACAAAAGAGTTAGCCAATTTAAGTGCTTGAACTCTGTCCATAACCTCCTCATACGAAGATTCTTTACTGAGGGACTTTTCTAGTTCCTCAAACCAGAAACACGCTGCCGTAGTGACAGGAACAATGCATGAAATTGGTTGTAGAAGGTAACCTTGCTGTACAAAAATCTTTTTAAGCAAACCCTCTAATTTCTTATCCATAGGATCTTTGAAAGCACAACTATCTTCGATAGGAATAGTAGTGCGTTTGTTTAGAGTAGAAACCGCCCCCTCGACCTTGGGGACTGTCTGCCATAAGTCCTTTCTGGGGTCGACTATAGGAAATAATTTCTTAAATATAGGGGGGGGAACAAAAGGTATGCCGGGCCTTTCCCACTCTTTATTTACTATGTCCGCCACCCGCTTGGGTATAGGAAAAGCGTCGGGGGGCACCGGAACCTCTAGGAACTTGTCCATCTTACATAATTTCTCTGGAATGACCAAATTGTCACAATCATCCAGAGTAGATAACACCTCCTTAAGTAGTGCGCGGAGATGTTCTAATTTAAATTTAAATGTCACAACATCAGGTTCAGCTTGATGAGAAATTTTTCCTGAATCTGAAATTTCTCCATCAGACAAAACCTCCCTCATGGCCCCTTGAGATTGGTGTGAGGGTATGTCAGAACAGTTATCATCAGCGTCCTCTTGCTCTTCAGTGTTTAAAACAGAGCAATCGGGCTTTCTCTGATAAGTAGGCATTTTGGATAAAAGATTTGCTATGGAGTTATCCATTACAGCCGTTAATTGTTGCATGGTAATAAGTATTGGCGCACTATATGTACTAGGGGCATCCTGTGTGGGCATAACTGGTGTAGACACAGTAGGGGATAATGTAGTATCATGTTTACTCCCCTCATTTGAGGAATCATCTTGGGCAATATCATTATCTGTGGCATTACTGTCCTTACTTTGTTTGGACACTATGGCACAATTATCACATAAATTTAAATGGGGAGACACATTGGCTTTCATACATATAGAACATAGCTTATCTGATGGTACAGACATGTTAAACAGGCTTAAACTTGTCAACAAAGCACAAAAAACGTTTTAAAATAAAACCGTTACTGTCACTTTAAATTTCAAACTGAAAACACTTTATTACTGAATATGTGAAAAAGTATGAAGGAATTGTTCAAAATTCACCAAAATTTCACCACAGTGTCTTAAAGCATTAAAAGTATTGCACACCAAATTTCAGAGCTTTAACCCTTAAATTAACGGAACCGGAGCCGTTTTCAAATTTAACCCCTATACAGTCCCAGCTATATGCTTTGCTGAGACCCAACCAAGCCCAGAGGGGAATACGATACCAAATGACGCCTTCTAGAAGCTTTTTTAGTGATTCTTAGATCCTCACACATTAATCTGCATGCCTTGCTCTCCAAAAACAACTGCGCAGTAATGGCGCGAAAATGAGGATCAGTCTATAACTAGAAAGGCCCCCAGACTAAAAAAGGTGTCCAACACAGTGCCTGCCGTTTTTTTAAATGTTCCCCAAGATTATAATGCCAATTATTAGCTAGAATCTGCATAATATGCCCCAATAAAGCAATCGTTTTAGCCCATAAAAATGTCTACCAGTTTTTAAGCCCTTTATTCTTTTATATTTGACTAAGAAAATGGCTTACCGGTCCCCATGAGGGGAAATGACAGCCTTCCAGCATTACATGGTCTTGTTAGAAATATGGCTAGTCATACCTTAAGCAGAAAGGTCTGCTAACTGTTTCCCCCAACTGAAGTTACTTCATCTCAACAGTCCTGTGTGGAAACAGCAATCGATTTTAGTTACTGTCTGCTAAAATCATCTTCCTCTTACAAACAGAAATCTTCATCCTTTTCTGTTTCAGAGTAAATAGTACATACCAGCACTATTTTAAAATAACAAACACTTGATAGAAGAATAAAAACTACATTTAAACACCAAAAAACTCTTAACCATCTCCGTGGAGATGTTGCCTGTGCAACGGCAAAGAGAATGACAGGGGTGGGCGGAGCCTAGGAGGGATCATGTGACCAGCTTTGCTGGGACTCTTTGCCATTTCCTGTTGGGGAAGAGAATATCCCACAAGTAAGGATGACGCCGTGGACCGGACACACCAATGTTGGAGAAAACACATTTGAATGATTAACAATTTGTCTGTTGCAAATGTTTTTCAAAAGTCAAAAACCCCAACCACCACTTGCTTATTAGGAGGATCCATTCAGGACTTGTTACTGTAGTAGACAGCTCTAGCCACTGATGTTGTTAGCAAAAGGTCCATTGTTTTGTTACCTGATAATCTCTGTTAAGGTCAATTAGCAACAAGTATGTGGCAGGGTTTGGTTTGTTAAATGGACAGTATATTCCATCATTTCTATCCTTTAAAAAAGATAGATAATTCCTTTATTATCCATTCCCCAGTTATGCATAACCAACCCTTTTATATTAATATACTTTTTACCTCTGTGGTTACCTTGTATCTAAGCCTCTGCCGCCTGCCCCCTTATTTCAGTTCCTTTGACAGACTTGCACGTTAGCCAATCAGTGCTGACTTGCAAATAACTCCACTGGAATGAGCACACGGTTATCTATAAGACACACATTATTCATCTGTGAAAAACTGTCAAAATGCACTGAGATAAGAGGTGGCCTTCGACGGTTTAGAAATCAGTTTGAGCCAACCTAGGTTTAGCTTTCAACAAAGAATACCTAGAGAACTAAGCAAATTTGATTATAAAAGTAAATTGGAAAGTTGTTTGAAATTGCATGCCCTATCTGAATAATGTTAGTGTAAATTTGTCCTGTCCTTTTAAGTCTGCCATGTGTGCTTGAAATCCTCAAAACTCTTTAAGGGTCAGTAAACACTTACATATTTCAACAAGAAAGGCTATTTTTGTTAAGGCTTTTTTGGCTATGTGGAGCAGGTTTGCACAAGCGAGCCTGCTGCCACATATTTAAGAAGTAGAAACTTCTTTTTCCTCTCCGCCACCTCAGAAATGGTGAGATCAATCACCCTAACACACTTGCTTGCTTGGGCTGCTTGATATGCCCTGCTCTAGCGCAGCTGGTTACCCCTGAGCCTACCTAAGTATGCTCCTCAACAAAGGATATCAAAGGAACAAAGTAAATTTAATGATACGTAAACAGGAAAGCTTTTTTTTTTAAATTGTACAATCTATTTGAATCATAAAAAAACTTTTTTCATGCCCCTTTAAGTTTTCTCATACCAACAGTGGGCTCATTTCCATTGAGGTGGTAAAGTTTAGAAACTGGTGGTAAAAATGTTATGTTACCACCAGTATCCAAACTACCACCTCAATGAAAACTAGCCCTGTGCCATTTATAAAATCACAAACAAATCACTAAGTATCTTTAATGCATAATATATGGCAGAAATGGTGGCATTCCTTTGGTTATTACAATTTCAACATATGATAAAAATTAATCTTTATGTAGGGCACAATGTAAAAAAAAATGTTTTTTGATGATGATGATGTGATTAAAAGAGCAGGCATTTTATTATTATTATTTTTGCTTAGAATCATGGAACTAAAGTTTAGAAAATTCCTATTTAATTACACTGGCACCATGCCAGCTAAGTAGTATTTTGTGAACTGCTTTGAACAGAACATGAAAGTTAAGTCCTCTCTTTATAAAAGACTACAGAGCAATGTTTGCTGAGATACAATTCCCATTAACATAACAAGTATGGCTTGCACCTTCAGATCACTCATGTTTAATTCAATATTATCGCTAAAGCTTAGAGGGTGCATGAAATAAAATGCCTATAATGTGACATGTTAAAATAAATTAAGGACATTAACTGCACCATGCAAGTTTTTTTTTCTATTGCTAATTAAATAAAGCTTTTCCTTCGGCCATTCCAGAAGGCTATCAATTACCAGTTAAAAAGCACTAAGGGACCAGACAGGTGAAGTCAAAGTCAGAGGCGCACACACAATTCTCTAGGGCAGTGGTTCTCAACCGAAGTGACCTCAAGGCCCGGTTAATTTGAGTTGGACATGTCCAGGGCCCAGTAGTTTTATATATATATAGTAAGCAGCAGAAGCGGGCTCATCAGTCAGGCAAATAGGACCTAGGCCGAGGGACCAGCAAGTAGGGGGCCTTCAAATGGCATCTCTATGGATCCTGGTGCGTTCCTTAAAGGGACACTGAACCCAATTTTTTTCTTTTGTGATTCAGATAGAACATGCAATTTTAAGCAACTTTCTAATTTACTCCTATTATCAATTTTTCTTTGTTCTCTTGCTATCTTTATTTGAAAAAGAAGGCATCTAAGCTATTTTTTGGTTTAGGACCCTGGACAGCACTTGTTTATTGGTGGGTGAATTTATCCACCAATCAGCAAGAACAACCCAGGTTGTTCACCAAAAATGGGCCGGAATTTAAACTTACATTCTTGATTTTTTTTTTTTTTAAATCAATTTTTATTGAAGTCATGAATAGATACAACATAAAGGGTAGGCCCTGAAACATTTACATATAAAAGTATACAAAAAAAAGACATTATATATCCAGAGATCTCCAACGTTGTTATAAGATTTGGGCCATCAGTATAGGAACTTCAGTTTTATAATATGATATCATAAGAATAACATAGACAAAAATGGTCCTCCTTGTGCCGAATAAAAAATAAGTAAATTAGGATAGCTACTCAGATAATTTTAGGGCCAGGGGGGAGTTAGCTGTATGGTTTTATGGGGAAGAGGGAATGCAGCGGGCGAGAGCCGCTCAAAAAAGAGTAGGGGGGGGGAGGGGGGGCGGAGTCAGTTAGTAAAATAATTTAGTATAAACAGATGGGCCTCTGGGCTTAAGAGTATGCAACTATTAGAGTTGTCCTCCATTTAACAAATTCTCATACTTAAGAACATAAATAAAACAGACAATTCAATGGAGAATGTGTTAACTTGAGAAAGAAATATGCTTCCTAGTCATAGGGGTAAAATGACATTATAGGCTTTGTGTGTGATGGAGGAGATTAACGCAGCTATATACTAACATTAATATAACACTAGGCAGTACATCTCCTGTAAGAATGGAGAAACATAAAACCTAACAATGAAAATTCCCTGAAGGTTGTAACATCTTTGCAATACTCAGTATCTTATAAATATAGATAAGTTCCTTATACTTGTCACTAATATCAAATTCAAATTCTTGGGATCAAAAGTACCATCTCAGAGTTAGTAGCATATTGGGTTCTGTCAGCAGGGAGCAATCTGTTACAAAAACTTAGGGTTAGGTGAGAGAATCTCCCAGGGTCTTATGATGGCCTCCCCAGAATATATAAGTGCAAAGAGGACAAGTTAACCCTATGCAAATGCTTGTGTTTGAGTTAATTACAACTGGACCAAGCAACAGAGAGAGGGGAGGCTATCTGCACTCACAAGATTTATGTTTGTGAGTCTTATCCAATCTCACTCAGGGAGCATTGATCACAGAGGGATACACATACTTAGTTGTATAGGGGAAGTGGCTAGATCAACTAAAGTTGACATAAATAAACTTTTAGATACAATACAAACATGAGTGGCTTCATAGTGTGAGTTCCAGCTGTATAGAGAAAGTTTAGGGAATCACAACCTCATTCTAAAATATATAAGATCTGAACTTAAAATTCTGCCACCAGGGATAACTTTCTGTTAGTGGTTTAATAACTCAATATTAATGGATATTTACTCTAAACAGGGACAGGCAGATTATGGAACATATGAGTCACAGTTAGCTCCTATAGCTAGACATAGTGGAGAGATCAACAAAGGGTATATAAGTAAATATAAATGCCCATTTGGAAACAAAACATAATATCAGCAGATATAGAAAGAACTTGCTAATAGGCTATATGTGGAAGTCAAAAGAGCTTAAAATATTGTAGTACATGTATTTAAGAAGCATGAGATGATTTATACACCCACCTCACTCTAATCATTTGTATGAACATCTATAAATATTAGAACCTTGGCAAAGAACATCATTAAACATTATTAAACAGAGAAGATGGGATGAAGAGTTTTTGGAGGGTGATCAGTTTTGCATATAGTGTGAGCAGAACAGCAGAGTTGGGTTAATAGGGCCACAAAGGGGATTAAACTCTTAAACAAAATGTGTTCACAATCTGTAGTCCGGAGCCATATGGCTATGGGTTAGTGTCTCTAGACTCTGCTACTCCATACCGCAGGCCAGGAATAATGAGTCAAGGTCCCCTTTCATCAATAAAACTTCTGAGGATAAGACAAAAATTGTGAACATGGGGTAGGTTGTATGCCTGATGCAAGGAGGAAGATCAATAGCTCTCGGCTTTAAAACTCTGTTCCAAAGTTGTGGGGTCAGAAGCAGTAGTAGGGAAATCTACCTGGATCCCATGTCAACCTCCCCAAAACATGCGGGCAAGAGTAGATCCACTCAGCAACCTTTGTGAACAATTGTGGAGGCGAGATGTGGAGATGCTGATTGTGTATCCGATGGAGCCTCATACTCTGAGTGATAGCTTTGAACAGCTTGCTGTGCGTGTCGCGCCAGCTCTTGGGGTGGTGAGCGGCTGTTCGCGCTGCAGCTCCTTCCGAGATCACACTGACTAGGGGAGTAGTTGAGACATCCATTTGAAGCATGTTAGGTTCAGTGTGTCTCAGTTTCCCCTTATTCTGGTAGATTCGTCTAATTCGTTCTGCCTCTACCATTCTACGAACTTCCCCATCTTGGTAAGCTGACTGCAGTTGTGACTCTCCATGAGTATAATTGGCACTCTCGATCAGTTCCACAGTGTGATCTTTAGGGTGTTGTTGCAGAGCACAGAAGGTCTCTTCTTGTAGCGCTGGCGAGCGTGATCCGTGCTGACCAAGCAGATCCTGTGCAATGTCTCTAGTAACGGCAGTCTCGGCTTCTTCTGGGTGCTGCGCTTGCTGGTTAAACGTGCTGCGGCAGACCATAATCAGGTCGGTAAACCTGTTATCAATCTGAAATGCCAGGTCTTCTAAGAGGGTCAGAAGGGTGCCAGGGAATTCCTCCATGTTAGTAGATAACCGTGTGTGAAGTAGGTAGATCGAGGGTTATCCAGCCCAGGAGAAGGTCGGGGAAGCTTTTATGGTGTGGAGTCCCTGTTTAACTCGGCATGTGAGGAAGCAGCTATCAGGGATATTTAGGTGTCAAAGCCCATTAGACAAAGAAAGAAGGCCTCGCAGCGTCTCCAAGCCAACTCGTGGGAGCTAAGATGGCCGCTTACCCACATTCTTGATTTTTAAATAAAGATACCAAGAGAATGAAGAACATTTGATAATAGGAGTAAAAAAGAAAGTTGCTTAAAATTTCATGCTCTATGTGAATCACAAAAGAAAAAAATTTGGGTTCACTGTCCCTTTAAGCTGGAGTTTTCAGTTGCCCTATCAGTAACTAAGCAGTTAAGTGTGGGTTTAGTGGGGGCCCTGGAGTGTGGGGGGTCTTGCCGGGGGTCTGTTGCTGTGAGGGCCATGGAGTGTGGGGTCTGGCCCTGAAGGTTGGAGGCCCTTTCTCTGGCCCTTAATGTTGGGAGTCCTGGCACTGGAGGTTGAGGGGCATGTTGGGGGCAGGGCAGGGAGGCTACCATGTTCATTTGCATAGCATTGAATACATTTGGGTCAGTGTGAGACAGTTTTCTTGGGGCCTTGATTGGTCTCAGTCTGCCCCTGGTGTGCAGTGGGGGCATGACAGGTCAGGGCCCACCAGCAGGGCTATCACAGCCCGGTACTGGGCCACGGCCCGGCTGTTGAGAAACCAGGCTCTAGGGCCTATTTACAGTATTTGCAATCTCCCCTACTAGTACCTCATGAGCATTATTATAATGGGGTAGGCTCATGTATGTACAGACAGCTATTTACTCTATAGAGCAACACAATTTGTTTGCTTTACTAATCATATGTTAGTTGGCACAGGATTGCATTGCCTCCTTTCTTTAACTACCTTTGCTTCTCACTCGTTCTTTCCTTTATTGCCTACCTGAGGGTTTTCTGTCTTGAACCCTTATTCATAGTCCTAAGGACGTTTCAAGGCAAATATTCGGTCCACCTATATTTAATGTTTGGTGTTCTCTGATTTCACTGTTATGTTTTGCATTAAGAAAACTGATATTGATTTTCAGGTGCCTAGACTCCTTATCAGTAGATCAAAATGTTGTACTTCTTATCAGTATAATAAGTATTCTGCTGTGAGCCATACTTAATAAATGTCTTAACTATATTGTAGGTATGTATTTAATTGCCAATTTCAATACAAAATACATTAAACAAAACACAAACAATACCTCTTTTGGTTAAAGTCCATCTAAAACGTGATAAGTTAATTATAAAGAAACATTGTAATTATCTCCCTGTTTGGATATAACAAAATGTAATAGCAAACGTTTGCATACCTTGAAGAAATAACCAAGTCTCCCTAAAAATAGTGCTGCCTTCAGTCTTAGAGAAAGAACAAATAGTTCTTCAAAGTATACATTTTTTATTTGTAATGTATCGCCAAATTCCATAGTGTTGGGTACATTAATCCTTTCGCTACCGGGAATTTTAGGGCTTTTATTTATTTTAAACATTTATTTTTTTAATATGTCTGTAGTGCAGAGCCTGCTGCACTTTCTATGGTTGTAGAGAAATAAGCTATACTCAATTTTTTTTTATAAAGAAGCTGATCATTCAATTTTAATCCTTTGAGTTTCTTCCATTTGATACCTATGGTGTGCTGGCATACTACACTATTGTGCAATGACTAAAGAGAAGCATGTACTTGGGGATACTTTGTGACACCACACTCCAGCGCAAGCATTCTACCCTTTAAGGACCAGCGCCTCCTCTAAAAACACAGATCCCTATTCATCCTCCTTACCTCCCACCACAAAAAAGCTCTCTAGTCCTCCACCCTCTCACCATATTTAATACAGACAGCCAGTCACAAATTCTTTTTTTCCCTGTTTCTTTTTCATTTTATATTTATTTTATTCTGTAGTGTAGGGCCCCCTCTCACCCCTCCAAGATCACTTTTTTCTGTAGTCTAGAGACCACTTTCCAAAAATGTTCTGAAGCGCAGGTCCCATCTTTCCCCCTCCCCTGCCCAACATTTTTCCTGTAGTGTAGGGAAACCCGCCCCTCCTTCACTGGGCCACCGACTCGCCTCCTTTCCTTCCTTACCTCCGGCTTCTACTTGGCACCAACGGCGGATCATTACAGAGATTGGCACATCCAGTGTCACTCTCTGTAACGATAGGGGATCTGGCTTAATACTCCCCCCCCTTTTTAAATGTAAATATATTTTACTATATAGTTTAGCATGCACCGTCTTTCTTATTTTTCTGTTGCGCTTTTTTTTGGACGCTTATATTCAGTTAGTGAGCTCCTGTTTTTTTGACAATATACATTCATTTTATATGGCAGTTGGACAGTGCTGTTTAACAGTAGGAAGCTATCCCGCCACGCTATTCCCGCCATTTGAATTGAGGCCTAGTTTGTTTTTATTTCTCTCCCGTGAACTACCTGCAGTAGCGGGCAATTTACTACTTTTAAAAGCCGCATTTATATTGTACCTTTACACACACACACACACACACACACACATAATTATTCTTTTTAAATCACAAAGGGGGCTTTTATTCTCACACTTCTCCCATACAATATTTTTCTGTGTCATAAAGTCCTGTTGCATATTGCAACATTATTTATTTACTGTTGTGTATATTCTATTGCGCAATAAAGTTGCTTAAGTGGTCTTGTATATTTGTCTGTGTTTTTTATGTACATTATGGAGGATACTATAACTGTCCGCATTTATATACATATAGTTCCTTTAAAAAGTAGATCCACTCAACTTATTTTATACATTTAAAGGGACACTGTACCCAAAAAAATTATTTCGTGATTCAGATTGAGCAGGAAATTTTAAGCAACTTTCTAATTTACTCCTATTATCAAATTTTCTTCATTCTCTTGGTATCTTTATTTGAAATCCAAGAATGTAAGTTTAGATGCCGGCCCATGTTTGGTGAACAACCTGGGTTGTCCTTGCTGATTGGTGGATAAATTCATCCACCAATAAAAAAGTGCTATCCAGAGTACTGAAACCAAAAAAAAGCTTAGATGCCTTCTTTTTCAAATAATGATAGCAAGAGAACGAAGAAAAATTGATAATAGGAGTATATTAGAAAGTTGCTTAAAATTGCATGCTCTTTTTGAATTACAAAAGAAAAAATTGGGGTACAGTGTCCCTTTAAGTGTGTATTTGCAAGCTTATAAATAAGTTTATTACTTCAGCATTGCAATTCTGTAGGATCATCTTATGCTTTTTAATTAATCCTATTTTTCTTCTAAAAGATTATGTACTTCCTGTTCCATTATAAAAGGAAGTTCTACAGATTTGACTTTAGAAATAAAAACTTCTGCGCTCTACAATTTCTGCAGTTAGGACGGCTAAGCCTACTTTTAGTCAGTGCATGGATCTGGTAATCTTTATACTGTTTAATTTCTCTGGTTACCAATGCCCAAACAGATCCGTCCAGTTAAGGAAGTTATTCACATATTCACACAGACTCCTCAGATTTGTCTTCTGTAATCATTAATTAATCCTGGTACAGATATGCATAATATAATGCCACTTTCAGTTTTTGGAATAACATCTAGGATTTGAATCCAATTTTTTCTTGGCCCTACAAATAAGGAAATTTATGGCCTATTTTCAATCTTGAAACTTCTTTGGTTGCTCAGAGTTCCTACTTTCAAAATGGATTCTGTTGGTTCCATTTTACCTTAGTTTATCAGGGTTCATTTATGTTAATATATTTGAAGGATACTTTCTTTCATCCAATCTATATAAGGACAACCTGCAGTTCCTATTTTTGTTCTTTTAGATCATTTTATTTTTGATTGTGGTTCTTCCTTTGGAACTTACTATAGCTCCTAGACTTTTTTGTATAAGTTCTGGAAACTCCTTTGTATATTATAAGACCTCAGGGTATTTATTTGGTTCCACTTATGGAATCTATTTTGCTTCAGACTAAGTTTTCCATTAAGCTGTATTTTTAACAACAGTTGTTCTTCGCAGGCATGGTAGCAGAAACAATTTTCAGAAAATTGTTTCTCCTCAGTTATAATTTTTAATTCCAAGAGTATTGGTAGACTGTACCATGTGACTGCAGATCCAAGTTCAATCAGCTTGTTCTTTCTTCCATTATTTGTTCCATATATGGAAATTTGTGGTGAATTGTTCCACCATCTAATATTCCATTGCACATTCTAATTCAGCTTCATCAATCTGGATAACTATTTTCTTAGTGCAGGGGTTACAATCTGTTTCTTAGTAATCCTTTTGGACTCCTCTGTGAAACAATCTTTGTTCTTGCGGTTTATTCCCCACTCTAGTTTTCAAGAGGTTTTTTATTCGTCTACTTGGTTTTTCAAGAGGTTTTTTATTCGTCTACTTGGAAACATTTTTCTACTGACACTAGTTTTGAGACGGGGTGCAGTCTGGGATTTCGAGATAGTGCAAGAACTTTGTTTCCTCAACAGGCAAGGTTACACTTTATTATCTTCATACAATCTTCTATCTTTTAAGACTTATTTTTTTTTATCAAATGAGAAATTTGTCTCTGTTTTTTAAGTTAGTGAAGGTCACTGCTGTGGCAGAGAGGATCCGCTATTTTTCTTACAAATAATGGAAGTCACATGAATTTGATTTTATTTCAGTGGATTTCATATTTTAGGAATGAATTTTGTGAGGCGGATTGCATCAGTTTACTATTGCTTCATCTGGGTTTTTTTTTTTTTTGGTTAAATGGTTCTATACCAGTTTGTGTATGCATTCCCGTTCCCTTTTTGACCTGTATGGTCTTTTGTTTAATCTTCTCTACTCCAGGTGCTTTGCTAGAACCCAGGATATTTAATCTCAGTTTCTGAAGGTTTCTAAAGCTATTTTACTTTTGCTAGTCAGTAATTCTGATTGCAACAGTTTGATATGCATAACTGGTTATGCTGTCCTAAACTGAATGTTCAGTTTTTCCTTTTTGGTCTTTACCAATTAGTCAATATTCTTCTTTTTTTTCTTTTATCTCAGGCCTATCAATTGAACGGCCCAGAGATTGAATTCTTGATTCATAATCTAAGGTTTTGAACAATATAGACTTTTCCTTTGGCAAGGTAGCCTATAGCAAGTACTTTTCTCAGAAGGTTTGCTTTTTTTATCTCATTTTTCTCTTTTCTAGTGTGATTAACATGGTTTCACCAGTAATTCTTAGAATTTTCAGGAATGTTTTATTTTTTTTATTGAGGTGTACCATGTAGTACATAACAAGTAATTACAATACTGTGCACACCTACAATATCTAGAATATACATACGATAGTAAAGTCTGTCAACTAATACATTTGTACAGCAAAAGGAGGAGAAAAAAAAGAGACGTGTATCACCTCAACTACCTGCATTCAATTCTTGTAGTACAAAGTCCATTAGGCCAACAGTAGATAGAGTACCTCTTTTGGATCCCAACTTTTGTATAACCTCACTTTTTTTAATAATATTGAACCAATATAAACCCGTCAACCATACTTAGACAAGAAAGGAAGCCAACTTACCATAATGATATTTAGTGGCCCCTTTTGGACCATCTATTTCATCATATAACAAAAAAGGGAAAAAAGGGGTATGATTCAAGTAGGAACAGTGTTGGACCCAGATATTATATGGTTATATTGGTTTAATTATTCTGCTTATTTGGAAAGTGATTGTTTCTTGTGCAATATTTTCACCAGCAGAGTTTCGTGTTTATTTTTCTTCCTCTTAAAATTTTTATTTTCTATTAGGATAAGGTATTTTCTTTGTATTTTTTGAGTCAGGGCATTGTAGTTTACTTTCTATGTCATATTTAAAATTTTAAATTAACTTCACATCCTAGATAAGATTTACAAAAATGTTCACGTATGAGTCTGACTACAGTTGTTACTTTAGCTTCCTGGTTAAAGTTCTCATTAAGTATACCTTTATTAGAAGCCGGACATTTTCTTCCAGTGGAAAAACATAATTTATGTAAGAACTTACCTGATAAATTAATTTCTTTCATATTAGCCAACGAGCTAGTGACGTATGGGATATACATTCCTACCAGGAGGGGCAAAGTTTCCCAAACCTTAAAATGCCTATAAATACACCCCTCACCACACCCACAATTCAGTTTAACGAATAGCCAAGAAGTGGGGTGATAAGAAAGGAGCGAAAGCATCAAAATAAGGAATTGGAAGAATTGTGCTTTATACAAAAAAATCATAACCACCACAAAAAAAAAGGGCGGGCCTCATGGACTCTTGCTAATATGAAAGAAATGAATTTATCAGGTAAGTTCTTACATAAATTATGTTTTCTTTCATGTAATTAGCAAGAGTCCATGAGCTAGTGACGTATGGGATAGCAGATACCAAAGATGTGGAACTTCCACGCAAGAGTCACTAGAGAGGGAGGGATAAAATAAAGACAGCCAATTCCGCTGAAAAATTAATCCACTACCCAAATCAACAGTTTCAATTTTTATAATGAAAAAAAACTGAAATTATAAGCAGAAGAATCACACTGAAACAGCTGCCTGAAGTACTATTCTACCAAAAACTGCTTCTAAAGAAGAGAAAACATCAAAATGGTAGAATTTAGTAAAAGTATGCAAAGAAGACAAAGTCATTGCTTTGCAAATCTGATCAACAGAAGCTTCATTCTTAAAAAGCCAAGGAAGTAGAAACTGACCTAGTAGAATGAGCCGTAATCCTCTGAGACGGGGTTTAACCCAACTCCAAATAAGCATGATGAATCAAAAGCTTTAACCAAGATGCCAAATAAATGGCAGAAGCCTTCTGACCTTCCTAAAACCAGAAAAGATAACAAATAGACTAGAAGTCTGTCTGAAATCTGAATCGCTTCAACATAATATTTCAAAACTCTTAACACATCCAAAGAATGTAAGAATCTTACCAAAGAATTCTTAGGATTAGGACACAATGAAAAGACAATAATTCCTCCACTAATGTTGTTAGAAGTCACAACTTTAGGTGAAAATTGAAATGAAGACAGCAAAAACCACCTTATCCTGATGAAAAATCAGAACAAGGAGATTCACAAGAAAGAACAGATAATTCAAAAACTGTTCTAGCTGAAGAGATGTCTAAAAAGAACAGTACTTTCTATGAAAGTAATTAATGTCCAAAGAAAGCATATGCTCAAACAGAAGAGCCTGTAAAGCCTTCAGAATCAAATTAAGTCTCCAAAGAGGAGAAATTGGCTTAATGACAGGCTTGATACGAACCAAAGCCTGAACAAAACAATGAATATCAGAAAGATTTAGCAATTCTTACTGTGAAACAGCACAGGAAAAGCAGATATTTGTCCTTTCAAGGAACTTGCAGACAAAAACCTTATAAAGAAACTAAAAAATCCTAGGAATTCTAAAAGAATGCCAAGAGAATTCATAAGAAGATCATCATGAGATGTAAATCTTCTAAACTCGATAATAAATCCTACTAGACACAGATTCACGAGCCTGCAACATAGTATTAATTACTGAGTCAGAGAAACTTCTATGACTAAGTACTAAGTGTTAAATTTTCATACCATCAAATTAATAATTTGAATTCCTGATGAAAAAAACGAATGTTAAGATATAAGGTCTGGCCTTAATGGAAGTAACCAAGATTGGCAACTGGACATCCGAACAATAACCATATACCAAAACCTGTGTGGCCATGCTGGAGCCACCAGCCACACCAAAGATTGCTCTCTGATGACTTTGAAAATCACTCTTAAAAGAAGAACCAGAGATGAAAAAATATAGGCAGATTGATAATTCCAAGGAAGTGTCAATGCATACACTACTTCCGCCTGAGGATCCCCGAACCTGAATAGGCCCCTGGGAAGTTCCTTGTTTAGATGAGATGCCATCAGATCTATTTCTGGAAGCCCTCACATCTGAAAAATTGAAAAACATATCTAGGTAAAGAGACCATTCTCCCGGATGTAAAGCTTGATTAACAGAGACAATCAGCTTCCTAATTGTCTATACCTGGGAAAAAAAACCCACAGAAATTAGATAGGAGCTGGATTTAGCCCAAGCAAATATCCGAGATACTTCTGTCACAGCCTAAGGACTGATAGTCCCACCCTGATGATTGACATACGCCACAGTTGTGACATTGTCTGTCTGAAAAAACAATAAACGTCTCTTCTTCAAAAAGAAACCAACTGAAGAACTCAGAATGCACAGAGTTCCAAAATATAAAATGGTAATCTCGCCTCCTGAGATTTCCAAACCCCTTGTGCTGACAGAGATCCTCAGACAGCCTCCCAACCTAAAAAACTTGCATCTGTAGAGATCATAGTCCAGGTTGGAAGAACCGAAGAGACCTGTAGAACTAAATGATGGTGATCTTAACCACCGAATCAAAGATAGTTAAACATTAGGATTCAAAGATAAAAAGGGATATCCTAGAATCCCTGCACCATTATTCAGCATAAAAAACTGGAAAGGTTTCCTATTAAATGAGCAAAGGGAATTGAATCCAATGCTGCAGCCATGAAACCTAAAACTTCCATGCATATATAGCAACTTGAAGGAAATAATAGAGACTGAAGGTTCCGACAAACGGAACCTAATAAACTTGTCACTTATCTGTTAGAGACAAAAACATTGACACAATCTATCTGGAAACCTAAAAAAGGTGACCCTTGTGTGAGGAATCAAGGAGCTTTTGATAAAAAGATCCTCTAACCATGTCTTGAAGAAACAACAAAGTTGAATCATATGATATTCCGCAGAACGAAAAGACTGAGCCAGTACCACGATACCGTCCAAAGAAGGAACACTGAGAACCTTGAAAAGATTCTTAGAGCTGTCGCTAGACCAGAAGGAAAAGCAACAAATTGGTAATGCTTGTCAAAAAAAAGAGAATCTCAGAAAATAAAAATAATCTGAATGAAAACAGAAAATGAAGATATGCATCTATTGTATCTATTGTAAACAAATAATGCCATTACTGACCAAAAAGGCAGAATAGACCATATAAACACCATTCTAAAAGATGGTACACTTATATGACAATTCAAAAAGATTTTCTATCTTTGGAACAATGAATAGTCTTGAATAAAACCCCAAAACAAAGTTCCTAAAATGAAACTGGAATAAATACCCCCAAAACTCCAGGTCTGAGCAGCGCTTGAGCCCCAATGGGTGACCAGCCGCACTTCACCAGTACCCAAAACATATAGGTCTGAAACACACTTCAGAAAAGTGTTAGTCTTACTGGAATAGCTGGAATATGATAGAGAAAAAGGACTTCTCACAGACGGTTTTACTCTGAATCCTATTCTGTACCCAAAGTCTAAGAAGTTTGGACCGAATAGAACCAAACAAATTTCAAAAAAGTCTCAACCTGCCCCTTACCAGCCAAGCTGGAATTAGAACCGCACCTTCATGCAAATTTGGGGAGCTGACTTTGAACTTTTAAAATGCTTAAATGAATGAAGAAAAAAACTTCCAATTATAAACATGTTACTTGGGGAAGAATTCAGGATTCCGTTCCTTAGTAAGAACAGAAAACTAATATAAGCTTAAAGTTTTAGTCTTAGAACTCAATCTTGAAGCCCAGAGTAACAGGTAAAGAATTGAATCCAATTATGAACCAAATAATTGATTATCTTGGAAAAAAAAGAAATATGGATTTTAGAAATCAAATTAGCATTCCATGATTAAAATCACAAAGTTCTTCTAGCTAAAATAGCTAAAGACATAGATTAAACCTCATTTGCGAAAATATTTAATAAAATGACCACACAAATGAAATTATTAGCATGTTAATCAAGTTAAAGGACCACTCAACACACTGGACTTGCGCAATCAACAAATGCAAGATAGCAAGACAATGCAATAGCACTTAGTCTGAACTTCAAATGAGTAGTAGATTTTGTCCTTTTAACAATGCTAAACAAATCATAATCCGATACTTGATCTTAAAGTATTCAACCAGAAAGATGAAGCAATAGCAACATCAGCAAAATAAATTACAGGTCTAATAAAAGTACCTGAAAATAATTTTCCTTAAATAAGATACAACCATCTGAAGGAAAAAAAATAAATACTATTTGCTATAAGAATAATAGTATATTTAGCAGGAGTAGAGATAGCCCCATTAACTTGGGGAATCTTTCCTCAAAACTAACTGCCGGCAAAGAATACAATTTAAAAACCTTAAAGATGGACTAAAAGAAAATTCTCAGCCTATTCCATTCCCTAGTATCAGGAACTGGAAAAAACCTCTGAAAAAATCACAGAAAATAAATAAGCAGAATTTAAATGTTAGCTAGTCTTTAAAATCCAAAGAATATCCAAAATAATCAACACCTTTTGAACAAAGAACAAATGTACTCTATTAAAAATTAAAAAAAGTAGATTTGTTAGTGTCAATATCTGATGAAGAAAAATTCTGAATGAGAAAAAAAACACCATCAGAGAAGGATAATTCATTATGTTGTTGGTCATTTGAAACTTCATCAACTAAAAAAGAAGTTTGAAAAAGACCTACAAATTTATTAGAAGGCGGGATGTCAGACAAAGCCTTTAAAATAGAATCAGAAAAAAATTCTTATAAATTTCTAAGTATATCTTGTACATAAGATGTAAAAAAAAACAGAATTTATGTTTACCTGATAAATTACTTTCTCCAACAGTGTGTCCGGTCCACGGCGTCATCCTTACTTGTGGGATATTCTCTTCCCCAACAGGAAATGGCAAAGAGCCCAGCAAAGCTGGTCACATGATCCCTCCTAGGCTCCGCCTTCCCCAGTCATTCGACCGACGTAAAGGAGGAATATTTGCATAGGAGAAATCATATGATACCGTGGTGACTGTAGTTAAAGAAAATAAATCATCAGACCTGATTAAAAAACCAGGGCGGGCCGTGGACCGGACACACCGTTGGAGAAAGTAATTTATCAGGTAAACATAAATTCTGTTTTCTCCAACATAGGTGTGTCCGGTCCACGGCGTCATCCTTACTTGTGGGAACCAATACCAAAGCTTTAGGACACGGATGATGGGAGGGAGCAAATCAAGTCACCTAGATGGAAGGCACCACGGTTTGCAAAACCTTTCTCCCAAAAATAGCCTCAGAAGAAGCAAAAGTATCAAATTTGTAAAATTTGGTAAAAGTGTGCAGTGAAGACCAAGTCGCTGCCTTACATATCTGATCAACAGAAGCCTCGTTCTTAAAGGCCCATGTGGAAGCCACGGCCCTAGTGGAATGAGCTGTGATTCTTTCAGGAGGCTGCCGTCCGGCAGTCTCATAAGCCAATCTGATGATGCTTTTAAGCCAAAAAGATAGAGAGGTAGAAGTTGCTTTTTGACCTCTCCTTTTACCAGAATAAACAACAAACAAGGAAGATGTTTGTCTGAAATCCTTTGTAGCATCTAAATAGAATTTTAGAGCACGGACAACGTCCAAATTGTGTAACAAACGTTCCTTCTATGAAACTGGATTCGGACACAAAGAAGGTACAACTATCTCCTGGTTAATATTTTTGTTGGAAACAACCTTCGGAAGAAAACCAGGCTCAGTACGTAAAAACCACCTTATCTGCATGGACCAGATAGGGCGGAGAACACTGCAGAGCAGATAACTCAGAAACTCTTCTAGCAGAAGAAATTGCAACCTAAAACAAAACTTTCCAAGATAATAACTTAATATCTATGGAATGTAAGGGTTCAAACGGAACCCCTTGAAGAACTGAAAGAACTAGATTAAGACTCCAGGGAAGAGTCAAAGGTCTGTAAACAGGCTTGATTCTAACCAGAGCCTGAACAAACGCTTAAACGTCTGGCACAGCTGCCAGCCTTTTGTGAAGTAAAACAGATAAGCAGAGATCTGTCCCTTCAGAGAACTCGCAGAAAATCCTTTCTCCAAACCTTCTTGTAGAAAGGAAAGAAACTTAGGAATTTTTATCTTGTTCCATGGGAATCCTTTAGATTCACACCAACAGATATATTTTTTCCATATATTATGGTAAATTTTTCTAGTTACAGGCTTTCTAGCCTGAATAAGAGTATCTACTACAGAATCTGAAAACCCACGCTTTGATAAAATCAAGCGTTCAAACTCCAAGCAGTCAGTTGGAGGAAAACCATATTCGGATGTTCAAATGGACCCTGAATAAGAAGGTCCTGTCTCAAAGGTAGCTTCCATGGTGGAGCCGATGACACATTCACCAGGTCTGCATACCAAGTCCTGCGTGGCCACACAGGAACTATCAAGGTCACCGAAGCCCTCTCCAGATTGATCCTGGCTACCAGCCTGGGAATGAGAGGAAACGGTGGGAATACATAAGCTAGGTTGAAGATCCAAGGTGCTACTATTGTATCCAATAGAGTCGCCTTGGGATCCCTGGATTTGGACCCGTAACAAGGGACCATGAAGTTCTGACGAGAGGCCATCAGAACCAAGTCTGGAATGCCCCATAATTGAGTTATTTGGGCAAAGATTTCCAGATGGAGTTCCCACTCCCCCGGATGCTCCTCCATCGCCAGGGAACTCCTTGTTACCCCCTGATGGTTGATATATGTAACAGTCGTCATGATGACTGATTGAAACCTTATGAATTTGGCCTTTGCTAGTCTAGGCCAAGCCTTGAGAGCATTGAATATCGCTCTCAGTTCCATTATGTTTATTGGGAGAAGAGAGTCTTCCCGAAACCATAGACCCTGAGTTTTCAGGGGTTCCCAGACCGCGCCCCAGCCCACCAGACTGGCGTCGGTCGTGACAATGACCTATTCTGGTCTGCGGAAGCTCATTCCCTGTGACAGGTTGTCCAGGGTCAGCCACCAACGGAGTGAATCTCTGGTTATTTGATCTACTTGTATCGTCGGAGACAAGACTGTATAATCCCCATTCCACTGTCTGAGCATGGCCAGGTGCAATGGTCTTAGATGAATTCGTGCAAAAGGAACTATGTCCATTGTCGCAACCATCAACCCTATTACTTCCATGGACTGCGCTATGGAAGGAATAAGAACAGAATGAAGTACCTGACAAGAGCTTAGAAGTTTTGATTTTCTGGCCTCTGTCAGAAAAACCTTCATTTCTAAGGGAACTATTATTGTTCCCAAGAAGGGAACTCTTGTTGACGGGGACAGAGAACTTTTTTCTATGTTCACTTTCCTCTGAGAAAGGCTAGGACAATGTCCGTATGAGCCCTTGCTTTTGACAGAGACGACACCTGAATCAGGATGTCGTCCAAGTAAGGTACTACTGCAATGCCCCTTGGTCTTAGCACCGCTAGAAGGGACCCTAGTACCCTTGTGAAAATCCTTGGAGCAGTGGCTAATCCGAATGGAAGTGCCACAGGTAATGCTTGTCCAGAAAGGCGAACCTTAGGAACCGAAAATGTTCCTTGTGGATAGGAATACGTAGGTACGCATCCTTTAAGTCCACCGTGGTCATGAATTGACCTTCCTGGATGGTAGAAAGGATCGTTCGAATGGTTTCCATTTTGAATGATGAAACCCTTAGAAACTTGTTTAGAATCTTGAGATCTAAAATAGGTCTGAATGTTCCCTCTTATTTGGGAATTATGAACAGGTTGGAGTAAAAACCCATCCCTTGTTCTCCTAATGGAACAGGATGAATCACTCCCATGCTTAACAGGTCTTCTACACAGTGTAAGAATGCCTGTTCGAAGATAATTGAGACCCGTGGAACCTTCCCCTTGGGAGTAGTTCCCTGAATTCCAGGAGATAACCTTGAGAAACTATTTCTAGCGCCCAAGGATCCTGAACATCTCTTGCCCCAACCTGAGCAAAGAGACAAAGTCTGCCCCCCACCAGATCCTTCCCAGATCGGGGGCCAACACTTCATGCTGTTTTGGTAACAGTGGCAGGTGACTTGGCCTGCTTACCCTTTTTCCAGCCTTGCATCGGCCTCCAGGCTGGCTTGGTTTGAGAAGTATTACCCTCTTGCTTAGAGGGTGTAGAATTTGAGGCTGGTCCGTTTCTGCGAAAGGGACGAAAATTTGGCTTATTTTTAGCCTTAAAAGACCTATCCTGTGGGAGGGCGTGGCCCTTTCCCCCAGTGATGTCTGAAATAATCTCTTTCAAGTCAGGGCCAAACAGTGTTTTACCCTTGAAAGGGATGTTAAGCAAAAGCGCTCTGCGCGCCACGATAGCAAACCCTGAATTATTTGCCGCTAATCTAGCTAATTGCAAAGCGCCATCTAAAATAAAAAAGAGTTAGCCAATTTAAGAGCTTGAACTCTGTCCAAAACCTCCTCGTACGAGGATTCTTTATTAAGCGACTTTTCTAGTTCTTCGAACCAGAAACACGCAGCTGTAGTGACAGGAACAATGCATGAAATTGGTTGTAGAAGGTAACCTTGCTGAACAAACATCTTTTTAAGCAAACCCTCTAACCTTTAATCCATAGGATCTTGAAAGCACAACTATCTTCTATAGGAATAGAAGTGCGTTTGTTTAGAGTAGAAACCGCCCCCTCGACCTTGGGGACTGTATGCTATAAGTCCTTTCTGGGGTCGACTATAGGAAACTAATTTCCGCCACCCGCTTGGGTATAGGAAAAACATCGGGGGGCACCGGAACCTCTAGGAACTTGTCCATCTTACCTAATTTCTCTGGAATGACCAAATTGTCACAATCATCCAGAGTAGATAATACCTCCTTAAGTAGTGCGTGGAGATGTTGAAATTTAAATTTAAAAGTTACAATATCAGGTTCTGCTTGTTGAGAAATTTTCCCTGAATCTGAAATTTCTCCCTCAGACAAAACCTCCCTCCTGGCCCCTTCAGATAGGTGTGAGGGTATGTCAGAAAAGATATCATCAGCGTCCTCTTGCTCCTCAGTGTTTAAAACAGAGCAATCACGCTTTCTCTGATAAGTAGGCATTTTGGAAAAAAATGCATGCAATAGAATTATCCATTATAGCCATTAATTGTTGTATGGTAATAAGTATTGGCGCACTAGATGTACTAGGGGCCTCTTGTGTGGGCAAAACTGGTGTAGACACAGAAGGGGATGATGCAGTACCATGCTTACTCCCCTCATTAGAGGAATCATCTTGGGCAATATCATATCTATGGCATTATTATCCCTACTTTGTTTGGACATTATGACACAAATATATCACATATATTTAAATGGGGAGACACATTGGCTTTCATACATATAGAACATCGTTATCTGATGGTTCAGACATGTTAAACAGGCTTAAACTTGTTAACAAAGCACAAAAAACGTTTTACAATAAAACCGTTACTGTCCCTTTAAATTTTAAACTGAACACACTTTATTACTGAATATGTGAAAAAGTATGAAGGAATTGTTCAAATTTCACCAAAATTAATTAAAATAACTTAAAGCCTTAAAAGTATTGCACACCAAATTTGAAAGCTTTAACCCTTAAAATAACGGAACCGGAGCCGTTTTTACATTTAACCCCTATACAGTCCCAGGTATCTGCTTTGCTGAGACCCAACCAAGCCCAGAGGGGAATACGATACCAAATGATGCCTTCTATAAGCTTTTTCAGTGGTTCTTAGCTCCTCACACATGCATCTGCATGCCATGCTTTCCAAAAACAACTGCGCATTAGAGGCGCGAAAATGAGGCTCTGTCTATGACTAGAAAAGGCCCCCAGTGAAAAAGGTGTCCAATACAGTGCCTGCCGTTTTTATTAAAACAATCCCCAAGATTTAACAACTATTAAAAGTAATAATCTGCCAAATATACTTAGTAAAGTAATCGTTTTAGCCCAGAAAAATGTCTACCAGTTTTTTAAGCCCTAATGAAGCCCTTTATTCTTTTACTTAAACAAAGAAAATGGCTTACCGGTTCCCATAGGGAAAATGACAGCTTCCAGCATTACCGAGTCTTGTTAGAAATGTGTCATACCTCAAGCAGCAAAAGTCTGCTCACTGTTTCCCCCAACTGAAGTTAATTCCTCTCAACAGTCCTGTGTGGAAACAGCCATCGATTTTAGTAACGGTTGCTAAAATCATTTTCCTCTTACAAACAGAAATCTTCATCTCTTTCCTGTTTCAGAGTAAATAGTACATACCAGCACTATTTTAAAATAACAAACTCTTGATTGAAGAATAAAAACTACATTTAAACACCAAAAAACTCTAAGCCATCTCCGTGGAGATGTTGCCTGTACAACGGCAAAGAGAATGACTGGGGAAGGCGGAGCCTAGGAGGGATCATGTGACCAGCTTTGCTGGGCTCTTTGCCATTTCCTGTTGGGGAAGAGAATATCCCACAAGTAAGGATGACGCCGTGGACCGGACACACCTATGTTGGAGAAATAGCAATATATAAAGCATAACTACTAATGGATTCTGCATGTAAAAGTTTATCATGATAACTTATTACAAACCATAGCTAAAGATAAACATTCATAACATTTAAAATAAATGAACTTAGCTTTGGTAGGACTGATCTCAGTCAACAGGAATCCCTCAGCATGTTCTGATCCAGGAACAGTGTATGGAAAATCTTGCAATATGTAATAGAAAAAAACAACATATAAAGCAAAATTATCAAATTCCTTAAATGACAGTTTCAGGAATGGGAAAAAATGCAAAACAAACAAGCCTCTAGCAACCAGAAGCAACAAAAAAGTGAGACTTAAATAATGTGAGAAAAAGTGGAACAAATATGACACCCACATTATTGGCGCCAAGTACAACGCCCCTATTTTTTTTCCGCCAAGTATGACGCCACATCCTCTGACGCCGAAAACGACGCCTACATTTTTTTGCGCAAAAAAACGTCTGAACACACATGCGTCAAAAAATGATGTAACAAACTTCCGGCGTCAACTACGGCGCCGGAATTGACAAAATTTTGCGCCAAAAAAGTTTGCACCAAAATGACGCAATAAATTGAAGCATTTTCTGCCCCCGCGAGCCTAACAGCCCGCAGGGAAAAAAGTCAATTGAAAATTTTCAAGGTAAGAAAAAAAATATTTATTCATATGCATTATCCCAAATAATGAAACTGACAGTTTGAATGAAGGAATACTGATTATCCTGAATCATGGCAAATATAAGTTTAAAGACATATATTTAGAACTTTACATATAAAGTGCCCAACCATAGCTTAGAGTGTCACAAAAAATAAGACTTACTTACCCCAGGACACTCATCTACATATAGTAGATAGCCAAACCAGTACTGAAACGAGAATCAGTAGAGGTAATGGTATATAAGAGTATATTGTTGATCTGAAAAGGGAGGTAGGAGAAGAAATCTCTACGACCGATAACAGAGAACCTATGAAATAGATCCCCTAGAGGAAGACCATTGTATTCAAATAGGCAATACTCTCTCACATCCCTCTGACATTCACTGCACTCAGAGGAAAACCGGGCTTCAGCCTGCTGCGAAGCGCATATCAACGTAGAATCAAGCACAAACTTACTTCACCACCTCCATGGAAGGCAAAGTTTGTAAAACTGAATTGTGGGTGTGGTGAGGGGTGTATTTATAGGCATTTTAAGGTTTGGGAAACTTTGCCCCTCCTGGTAGGAATGTATATCCCATACGTCACTAGCTCATGGACTCTTGCTAATTACATGAAAGAAATAGGTGCCTGCCTTCATTTTTGCCCTACCCATTTACTTGTGGACTCCACAGCTTGAATATTAGATCCCAGGAATAATAGCTTGTG
This sequence comes from Bombina bombina, assembly GCF_027579735.1. Taxonomy (NCBI): domain Eukaryota; kingdom Metazoa; phylum Chordata; class Amphibia; order Anura; family Bombinatoridae; genus Bombina; species Bombina bombina. The sequence continues at coordinate 651,151,787 of NC_069501.1, read as the reverse complement.
GACTCTCATCACCTCATGAAAGAAAACAAAATGTATGCTTATCTGAAAAATGTATTTCTTCACGGTGGTGAGAGTTCACAAGAACCACCCTTTAATATGTTTTCAATTGGTGGCAGTTTTAGTATGCACCTAATTTAACCTGCTTTGTCCTTTCTTACTTCTCTATTTTTCTCCTTTTATCTGATATATGTTAGACTGGAATACCAGAGAGGTGAGAAGGATTAAAAGCTAGTGAGATATTGGGTATGTTTGCCTCCTCCTAATAGCCAGGAGTTGAATGCCAGGAATAATGGCTCATAGACTCTCAACCCTATGAAAGAAATGTATTTATCAAGTGAGCATACATTTTGTTTTTGTTAATGCATGTATATGAGAAATGTGTTAAATTTGTGTTTAAATACCTTTATATATATATATATATATATATATGGCGTTAAACAAACAGTTCAATAATAAGTAACATACAACTTGATCAGCAGACAGCTACAGCTAGAATAAGGATAGACTAGCCATACATGGGTATAACTGAAGATGAAGTTTGCACAAATCTATGGAACCAATGATAAACAGAGGTTTAGCAGATTTCTCTCAGCACAGCATTGTTATCTTATATCTAAAGTGAATATACATTATGTGTCTGAGCTTTCACAATTTGATGGCATAATATTGTTCTATCAGTGCTTATTTTTTGTTATTGTAATCACGAGGGCAGACGAGCAAGAGATGATTCAAATATAAAAATAACTATTTTAACCATTTTTCATCCTTCAGTGCACATCTGCTTACCTGTTCAGCGCCCACCATGCTGATCGGCTTACATTTAAAAAGATGGTTGATAAATTTTGGAATAAAGGAACTAAAAAAAAAAAAAAAAAAAAAAAGAAATTAGCATTCCATAAAAAAAACATATTTCAATATCAATAATTTTTTATTTTTTTAAATCTAATAAAATAAAGCAATTAATTACCTATAATATTTTAAAATAGATATTTTGACAACAAAAATAAAGACAAAACAATTTAACACACACACACACACATATATATATATTTATATTATCTATTTCTATCTATCCATCTATCTGTCTGTATATCTGTCTATCTATCCACAAATCCCTTTATCCAAATTGCAAGAAGAGAGGATTAAAACCAAGTGTGAGAAACATAAATATAAATATATATACAAACACAGAAGTGGCTGAAAGTATTGGTGGTACCTTTCCTCTGAACTATTTACAAAGTTATTTGGTATCCACTATTCTTTATTTCAAATGTAATAGAACAAAAACTTTGATTTATGATTTCACTTAAACAGTAAAACAAATGAGAATGGCACAGCCAAACATATTGATAGTTTTTATCTAATATTTCACAGCACAGTCTGGAAACAATAACTGCAATCAAGTGCTTTCTGTAGCTCTGAATAAGATGTCTACACTTTTCTACTGGGATTTTGGCCCACTCTTCTTGAGCAAACTGCTCCAGTTCTCTTGGGTTTGATGGGTGCCTTTTCCCAACTGCGAGTTTTAGCTCTTGCCACAGATGTTCAATGGGATTCAGATCTGGACTCATAGAAGACCCCTTCTAAACGGTCCAATGTTTTTTTCTCATCCATTCTTGGGTGCTTTTTGAGGTATGTTTTGGGTCATTATCCTGCTGGGGGACTATATTTGGACTTTTTATCTTGTCTATATACCACTAACGGCTTCACATTAAGATCTATAGAGATACATGTGGAGAGCTAGAGGGTACCTTGGATCATCATTTTATTGGGAATCTACCTAATACATACAGGAGTGTGTTTTAAATAAAAACTGTATTACGCTATGTACCCTCTTTTTATTTTACATTTGGTCTAATACTCCTGAATCTACGGAGGAGCCATTTCAGAATAAAGCCTACTATCTGCACACCATACTCCAAGGAGACAAGAAGCTACACATCATCCTGACACTGATGCAAGACATTACCGGAGGATTAGCACTGATAGGTGCAGCAACTTACCTCATATGAGTGAGGTAATTTCTATTAAGTGCACACCCACCGGCCTTTCTTTTTATACTTTGAATATTGTCATTTACTATTGTAGGTATATTTAATAACTACACAGACTCTCTCATATTTTAGAAGTTTATATTGAAGCAGTATCATTATTGCGATTCATTCTGGCAATATTTTATTTTCTTAACAAGTGTTCACAATAAGTACGTGTGTATATATATATATATATATATATATAAAAATATATAAATATATATATATATCTATATACACACCTATTTCTTTATATGGTGCCAGAAGAATATAAGGACGCCCCACATAAAATTACGGGTGGGGAGCTGTGGACTCTTTCAATCAAAAGAAAAGGAAATTATCAGGTAGGCATAATTTTCTGTTTTTCTTGTTAAATGGAAAGAGTCCACAGCTGCATTCATTACTTTTGGGAAAACAATACCCAAGATATAGAGGACACTGAATGACAAGACGGGAGGGTACAATAGGCGGCCCATACTGAGGGCACCAGGCCTGAACTTCTACCTGATAAAAAATTTTTAAGAGGAAAAGCCCCAATGACACTGACTTGCAGTTAGTGAAGAAGCCAAACTAGAGACCGCAAACGGACTCGACTGAGCCAACAGTCCTCCAGGAGACACCATCGCCCAGCAAACGGCCCCCCACCGCTCATCTCCACAAATGGAGACACCAGCTGAAACCCCCAAGGGAACAAGGCAAAGGAGAACCAAGGAAACCAAAAATGTCTCCTAATACAAAAAAGAACACCTCCACAAGTGAGCCCAGCTCACAGAGACCCAAAGGGGCTCAAACAGGGAGAGGAGGCCACACCTATACCAAGCGAACCCCGGGATAAGACCGGGTACAGAGACAGAACAGACGTCTCTCCAACATCCTGCAAGCACGGAATGCAACTGAAGAGGCAAAGTCCTCCCAGTGTCTGACCATAAAATACCAAAGCATTCAACCATGAAAAAGTGTGTAATACACCCAGGTGAAAAACCCCCAAGTTTGAGAACACAGAGTCCATAACATGACGACACAGAGGGTACTTGCGAGGAAGAAGAAGCAGTTAGTCAAACAAGAAACAGTCCGCAAGACCAATCCCCAGACAGAGGGCATGCTCCAGGCAACCTAAGTCGCCGGACCTACACACAGGTCCCTAAAAAAGGGGAACACAAAACCTCAATTGAGGCCCCCCCGAGAAGAAGAGTAAACCCTCAGAACCTGAAGGAAGAGTAAACCCTCTTCTGAAATCAATGGAGCAAGTTGAAAGGAAAATCTATACCCTAGCAGACTAAGCTAACAGGATATACTCAACAAAGCTCACACATCCAGAGGAGACTGTGACCCGAACGCAGCGCCATAGACCGGCCATCCTGACCTGCAGACCCACAACCAGCTGAACCAACCTAGCCTCAGGGATCCAAAACAGGGGAACAAAAGAATCCCGAAACAGGTACAGGAACGAGCGTAAGTATAGCACAGCCATCCCCACAGAGTACAAGTACAACCCGACTCTGAAAACAGACAACAAGGCCAGAGACCTAAGGATCTATCAAAATAAAGACCCAACAAGTCTGCTTGGAGCCAGCAAGACCCCAGGGGGAACCAATCCCACCTTTCCGGCTACCATCCAGGAGAGGCCCCAAGCAAGGACTATCTCCATAGGGAGGAGAATATCCCCTAAAGAAAAGGGACGATGCCGGAAGGGCAACAACTGTCCTCAAGGCCCGAAGACACCGGCTAATGGGAAGAGAAATTCCCAACACAGATGTCCTAGAAAATGACCCCCCTACAAGTAGCTTGCCAAGCAGAAGCACAGCCAACCCATTCACCTGCAGAGCAGGGAATCCACAGGAACACTGACAAGCTGACCAGGGGAATGCAACCCTAAGGCGCACCAGATATTGGATATTCAACGCCAGCTGCTGGGTATGAACCAACCACCCTTGAGGCTCAAGCCACACGGCTAACCACTAGATGACATGGGCCACTCTGTGGCAAAGAGTAAAAAATACTCTTAATAAATCTATCCAACCAAGACCAGGTTAGATAATTGGAGCAAGGACATAGCCCAAGTTCCCACTACCGTGGAACACCCTGACCAGCCCTGAGATCCAAGATTCCAAAACCACCCAAGACTGGGTCAGGAAAAAGGCCAAACGAATCTTCAGCAACCGGAAGTCTCAGGGAGAAAAACAGGTCCGGGCACCTAATAGTTCAGGCAAACCTTACCCTAGAACTAAACACCCCAACTGACCAAAAAGCCAGACACAAGGGTATGGATGCATATCCAGAGAATCTGGATAGCGAGAAGAACTTGAAAGCCCCGACCAAAGGAAGGAACCATCCCTAGCTAAAGTCCAATGCTCCAAGGAGCAAGGCTATAAGTTGTATGAAGATACTTTTCAGAGCCTCAGGACAACCAAGGCATACCTCAAGGTAATAAAATAAATAAATCCTACTAGCAGGACTAGTCTCCCTATCACCTCCGCACAAGCAGAGGACACAAGAGAGAAAGGCACTAATCATGCCCAGCTCCAGAAAACCCTGAGCTAAACAAAGTCCCCGCAGGGAACAACCATCACCCGGAAACACAGATCCCTAAATGGAGATCCAACTAACCCGGAGACAATGGAAGACCCAAAGGTCTCATAACTCAGACAGACAGTACACGTCAAAGAGTAAGAGCTGCATCTAGATACACTACAAACAGCTTACGCGTACACCTGCAAGGTGTCAAGAGCTGCAACTGGTTTCAAACTGCAAACCTTCCGCATGCTAGACAGCTATCCTGTACAAGCTGTTGGATCAAGCCCAAAAAAGGACAAATCCAGAGGCCTAAAAATGAAGGCCATTAATACATTAAGTCCTCCAACACTTCACCACATAGGGGAGGAAAACTAAGTTCTGATTAAATCAGATGTCAGAGTGACACAGCGGAAAACTCCCCTGCCCGGCCAACTATGACTGAAGGCTATAAGGACTGAAACAATCCTTCCCACCTCACGGACCCACAGGTGAACATGAAAAACAATGATAACCTGAGTACTCTGCGCTTCTACCGAACCAGCCGAGCAGAACAGCGCCATGTGTCTGAACAGCCGCAAGACTGAACAAACCGGTAAGCAGCATAAATTCTCCCTCATAGGGGAAAAAACAGAAAACTGACATTTCTAACATAGGACTAACATGTCCAAAACAACTTCCGAAGAAGTAATAAAGAGTATCAATCCCAGAAGGTTCCCAAAAGAAACAAAAACAAATAAAATACATCCCATCGGATATAAATAAAATATAAGGCAACCCATAGGGTTAACGCCCAAAAAAACACAGGCCTACCGGCAGGACCAGCCAAACGGAGCCCTATCTTTCAAAACTGGGAAAGATCTCAAACAAATGACAACCAGGAGATTACTTCATCCCCACATGTCTAATGAGGTGCACCATTCGAATTAGCAGAATGAAAATCCCCGTATCTGGTAACGATAGGGTCATTCAATAACTGAAAAACATGTCTGAGCAATACGCGAAGGAGCGTAATCCTGTAACTAAAGGCACAACACTCAGGGACAGTTACACCCGCGGGGAACTGTAGAGGCCCTCCCCACGGCGGAAGGCCCGGGACAATAGGGCATGAGCACATTCTCAAATAAACGACTGGATTCTGCAGACGAACAATCGCCAACATTATGTGGAAGCAAAAAAGGGCTTGCAACCTCTGGGGGGGGGGGGGGGGGACACGCCACCCTGCATGGAGGAATCAGAAACTGGGTCACCCGCATGTGTAGAAGTATGTCCTCTCGGAGGACAGGACCCCCAGAGGCGGATGGCTCAGCAGTCCCTCGATTCCCCGAGCCTGAGGAACCAGGCGCTCTGAAATGGCATACGGAACAAAACTGGTTGACATGTGTCAACAGGGCCAATCTGGATTCGTCACCGGACACAGAATCTGAAATTAAAATAGTCTCAGTATCAGAATCCTCCGTAACTGAATCTGAAATAAGCACACAGTCTCAGCAACAGAATCCTCCATAACTAGATAGAGGATATATAAATATGGACTAAAGTAGTAAAAACAAAAACGGCACCTGACACCCCCAACGGCTGGGGCACTCACCACCTTCTATGAACAGACCCCTGCGGACTAGAAAATTTATTTTGCCACATGGTCAGGAATGCAGAAATTAGAAACGGAACGTAACCACGCCCGAACACAAGGTGAATCGTACAGTCCAAAAAAGCGTGCCCAACCAAAAGGCTGCGTCACTTCCAAAGCCCTCAATATTCCAAACCACGAGGCTATAAACATCACACATAAGCGGGTTGAATCACATAACATACATGATTATAAATCCCCTGTTCAATAACCCCCCTCAGGATATATTAATCCTCGATTCCAAGATACTACAAGAGACTCACTGAGACCCTTATGATAAGTTGGACCCGCAAGGTGGTAGCCTCTCGGAAAAACATTCACATTACAGTACATTGATGAATAAAGTAAAATTAAATGGTCTTACTGGAATCTATGCCGAGGAACAGGAACACAGCCTTTCAAGTGTGACCGATAGTAGAATCACCTCCGCCATGGACTTGAGAGAAGAAAGCAGGCAGCGGAGTGAAGTTCTACAACGCCGATTTCTTGAGGAGCTGTTAATCTGTCGGGATGGTTTAGCAGAAAGACTCTCCCTGCATCTCCGGACTCTAATTTTCATCCAAGCCCTTACTGAGAGACTGACAGAACTACTTAAAACTCCTGTCCCATGCCGTAGAGTACTACCCTCCATAAGAGACAAAAAACTAAATTTAAAAATTCTGACACTTCTCTGCCAACCTCCTGGGACGAAAGGCAAAAAATGACTGGGAGATGAGGGAAGGAGTGGGAGGAGTATTTAAGCCTTTAGCCAGGTTGTTATTTCCCAAAAGTAATAATTGCAGCTGTGGACTCTTTCCATTTAAGAAGAAAGAGAGAGAGAGAGAGAGAGAGAGAGAGAGAGAGACATCTGAATGGCTGCTAGTTTGTTGAATATCCTAAAACATAATTTTTAATGCATCATATTAAAAATCGCCCTCACTGACAGCATACCATTAATGTTGGTTTGCAGACCTTGTGAAACTACAGCACACAAAGAATAAATAAATATTGTCACTTGTTCATAGACGTACCTGCTTTTACAGCATACTGACTAAGGCGACATTCTATCACAACCTATTCTCGGACTCAGTAAATCCAGAATAGTTATTTAAACAGATTTGCAATAGTTTCACTTTTCTAAAAAGCTGCTTAGCTCTTCTACAACTTAAGAATCGCTTCCTTGCCAGTGACATCTGATATGGGTGCAGTGAAAACGGCATGAATAAGAGAATTAGCTGTTATAGTGATGTTAAATACTGACATGGTTCAGAACAAATAATGTGCATTATGTGTACATAAATGGGCCAGTTCATATAAATAAAATAAATACAATTATAAACCAAAGGAACACATTAAAGATCATGGCTTTAAGCTGGTGAAAAAGAATATCAAATGACTATTTAAGAAGTACACATAATACTAGTGACAAACAAATGTGATTAAAAAAATGAAGATATACGACAGTAGGTGCTGCTATTCCACAGGAACTTATTGAAAGCAATGCATTTTATTGTATCTTTGTCTAGCATAACTTGAAAAAGTCCACAGTTACATTTACTATTGAGTTAAGGCTCTTTCGTTTAAGGAATATTAACATACCATACTAAAAAGGGAGTTTTGGTGTTAAAGGGACAGTCAACACCAGAATTTGTGTTGTTTAAAAAGATAGATAATCCCTTTATTACCCATTCCCAAGTTTTGCAAAACCAACACTGTTATATTAATACACTTTTTGCTTCTGTGACTAACTTGTATCTAAGCATCTTCTGACCGCCCCTAATCACATGACTTTTAGTTATTATCTATTGACTTGCATTTTAGCCAATTAGTGCAGTGTCTGCCACAAGCATGATCACAATGCTATCTATATGGCCTACATGAGCTTGCTCTCCCCTGCTGTGAAAAGTAAATAAAATAGAGGCGGCCTTCAAGGGCTTAGAAATTATCATATGTGCCTTCCTAGGTTTGCTTTCAACTAGAATACCAAGAGAACAAAGCAAAAATGTTGATAAACGTAAATTGGAAAGTTGTTTAAAATTACATGCCCTATTTGAAAAATGAAAGTTTTTTTTGGACTTGACTGTCCCTTTAAAGTAGTTGAGTTCTACATGGAAAAGTCTATCACTGGCTGAACAATATAGGATTTTAGATTTTACTATAACACAATAGCTATGTTATGGTGCAGTAAGCAGTTTGACCAAGTGGGTTGAATAGTGAATGTAATCACCTGCTAGATGAACAAAAGGAGAGAAAAGCCACACTAGAGGGTCACATAAATAAAACCATTGTCAGCATATCAGATTTACAAAGCAGAGCATAGAGTTGGTGCCATGACATGATTTATCAATTACTGCTTATTACACTCTTAAAGTCAACTTGAGGTTTTAAGGGGAATGTAGTACTTGGTCCAAATGTGCATTTTACTAACCGTTTTATCTTGGGAGACAATGTATCATATCCGTAAAAAAAAAGAAGAAAAAAGCCTCAGGTACCAAAACCTCAAACACATTTGCCAAGACAGGAGATCTATTTCACAAGCATTGAGTCACAAGTGAATGATACAGTAACAAGTTAATAACATGCAGATCGACTTTCTTCTCTACCCAGCCATCCTCTGAACAAATTCAAAATCAGACTTTCTATACTTGTGCCATTATGTGGCTTGCTTTTTTCAAAAACATTTACTAATCAATTCTATAAAGTTTCCTTTATTCCTGATTAAACTTTTAACTGGAAATGAGACCTATTTAGATTTGCAGTATAGTTTGTTTAGTCTAATGTGCACACACAAATGTTATGTGTTGGAACTTTGTTTCTGTGTAATAAATTGCTGGTCAGGTAATTCAGGAGTAGTACAGTGTCCCTCCTATTTACGCACGTGATGAAAACAAAATTACACAAGCTACTCCCCTTTGTTAAAGGTTACATATGGTGGCAGGATATGGAGCCATTATAACCTTGGGTGAATTGCAATTATGAGTCTAATAATTGATCCATTTGTTAACTACTATAAAAGCATAAACCTTTAGAATCCAGTATGCCTCACAATCACACACACATCTGTATCCTATATTTAATACATGCTGGCTGTTTTCATAGTGATACATACATAGTAACATAGTAGATAAGGTTGAAAAAAGACTGAAGTCCATCGAGTTCAACCTATACAAATCTAAAATACTTACAAAAAGCTCCAGTTAAGCTTAAAGGATTACTTTCTGTTATAATTTTTAAGCTAAACAACTAACATATTAAAGTTAATAAACATTAATTAAAACCTACTGACCTATATTTTCTCCAAAACGAAGTTTCATAACGTTCTAAAAGTTATATCTTTTATTCGCCGATGATGTCACGTTATCCTGCCCACTATTTTCAGCACTGCGTGTTCAAAATACTTAAACCAATTACTTTGTGTTTAAAGCGCCATTTTGAAACCTAGGTATTGTACACGGATTGGTACAGAGCAAAGGATACCCACGGAGTGGGTTTGGAAAACAATTAAATTTGCAGACAAGATTTCTGATATACGGTAGAGATATGTTAATGAAATGCTATTGATAAAAAGCATATTTGGGGTAGTTAGTTAGTAAAAGGCATAGAAAATATTTACTTACAGTGGCCCTTTAAATAACCCCATTAAAATGTGACCCATTTAATACTAGCAATCATATCCATGAATTTTGTTTATATACAGAAATTTATCAAGACTATTTTTAAATGTATCTATGGTATTGGCATTCACTACCTCCTTTGGTAATGAGTTCCACAATTTTATTGCTCTTACAGTGAAAAAACGTTTCCGTTGCAGGAGATTAAATCTCCTTTCCTCCAACCTTAAATTATGACCTCTTGTCAGAAACAATTTTCTTGGAATAAACAGAGCTTCTGCCATCTCTGTATATGGGCCTTGAATATATTTATATAAAGTAATCATGTCACCTCTCAAGCGCCTTTTTTCTAAAGAAAACAGACCCAGTTTGGCTAGCCTCTCCTCATGGTTAATTTCTCCAATCCCCTTATTAGCTTTGTGGCCCTTCTCTGAACTTTTTCTAGTTCTGCAATATCTTTTTTAGCAATTGGTCCCCAGAACTGCACTCCAAACTCAAGGTGAGGTCTTACCAGGGCTTTATATAATGACAGAATTATGCTTTCCTCCCTTGAATCAATGCCTCTTTTAATACATGCTAGTATCTTATTAGCCTTTGAAGCCGCTGCCCTGCATTGTGCACCCATCTTTAGCTTGTTATCTATTACTACTCCCAAATCCCTTTCCTCCTGTGTTTGGCTAAGTCTTGTCCCATTTAAAAAATACGTAGCCTGCTTATTTTTACTTCCAAAATGTAGAACCTTGCATTTTTCCGTATTAAATCTCATTTTCCATTCACTTGCCCATAGTTCTAATTTTAGCAAATTCCTTTGTAAAGAGAGTTCGTCCTGCTCTGACCTTATGACCTTACTTAACTTAGTATCATCTGCAAAAATAGAGATGTCGCTATTTAATCCTTGCTCCAAGTCATTTATAAAAATATTAAAAAGAAAAGGGCCCAGTACTGATCCCTGGGGGACGCCACTGATTACCTTTGTCCAATCTGAGTATGATCCATTTACTACTACTCATTGCTCCCTATCTTTTATCCAGTTATTTATCCATGAGCTAACATTTTCAGCTATTTCCAGTCCCTTAATTTTGTGCATTAATCTCTCATGTGGCACTGTATCAAATGCCTTTGCAAAATCTAAGTATATCACATCAACTGATTCCCCTTTATCTATATTTTTACTTACTTCCTCGTAGAATCTAATTAGATTAGTTTGACATGATCTATTTCTCCTAAAGCCATGCTGATTAGAACTCATAATCTTGTTTACACGAATATGCTCATCAATATAATCCCTTATAATCCCTTCAAATATCTTCCCCACTATTGATGTCAGACTAACTGGTCTATAGCTTCCTGGATCATCCCTGCTTCCCTTTTTGAAGAGTGGCACCACATCAGCTTTACGCCAATCCTGGGGTACCATGCCTGAGGATAATGAGTCTTGAAAAATTAAGAGTAAAGGTTTGTCTATAACAGTGCTAAATTCCCTTAACACCCTTGGGTGTATTCCATCTGGGCCTGGAGTTTTATTTACCTTAATATTTTCCAGTTTTTTCCTGATATCCTCTAAACAAAACCCAGTTAGTGGTATGGACTGGCATGTTCTATTCTGTTCCAAAGTAGCATTCAATGGTTCCTCTCTTGTGTATACTGAAGAAAAAAACTGGTTTAGTACCTCAGCCTTCTCCCTGTCATTATTTATCATGCTACCCTCCACGCATTTTAATGTACCTATATTATCCTTCTTAGATTTTTTGCTATTTATGTACTTAAAGAACCTTTTAGGGTTAGACTTAGAATCCTTGGCAATTATTTTTTCATTTTCAATTTTGGCTAATTTGATTGCATTTTTGCATGCTTTGTTACATTCCTTATAAATATTGTATGCTGAGTCTGTACTATTTTCTTTCAATAATTTAAATGCCCTACGTTTTTTCCTAATTTCTCTTAACACATTTTTATTTAGCCATAACGGCTTTGTTTTTTTATTTTTATAACCATATGGTATGTGTTGATATGTATATTTATTTAACACATTTTTAAATATTATCCATTTATTCTCTGTATTTTTATTAGAAAATACATTGTCCCAATTTATATTATTTAATGATTTCCTTAAATCGTTGAATTTTGCTTTCTTGAAATTAAAAGTCTTAGTTAAGCCTTTAAAACACTGCATTTGAAAATAGATTTCAAATGTGACCATGTTATGATCACTGTTACCCAAATGTTCTTTAACTTCTATGTTTGATATTATATCTGTATTGTTTGATAGCACTAAATCCAATATAGCTTTACTCCTAGTTGGCTCCTCTATTAATTGTGACAAGAAGTTATCCCTGAGAACATTAAAAAATCTATCCCCCTTAGCTGAATTACTAGTTTCATTGGCCCAGTTTATATCAGGGTAGTTAAAATCTCCCATAATTATAGCACTGTTATTAGCAGCCTTACCTATTTGGATAAGTAGTTGAGTTTCCTCCGGGTCACTAATGTTGGGAGGCTTGTAGCATGTTCCTAGTAATATTTTTTTAGGATTTTTCCCCCCACTCTTTATTTCAACCCACAGGGTCTCTACATTGTCACTTGTATCATAAATATCTTCCCTTATTGTAGGTTTAAGGTTAGGTTTAATATACATGCAGATTCCTCCACCCCTTTTGTTATTCCTGTCCCTCCTAAATAATGTATACCCCTCTAAGTTAACTGCCCAGTCATGTGAATCATCCCACCAAGTTTCAATTATACTGATAACATCATAGTCCTCTTCTGCAACTAAGAGCGTCAGCTCCCCCATTTTACCTGTCATGCTTCTTGCATTTGTTGTCATACATTTAATTTTCATGTGCTTTCTGCTGCTACTTGGTGTGCTTTCCTCTATATTTTCTAATGTGACATTTCTTAAGTCATCCCTTCCTTGAGATATTAAGGGATTGTCATATTCACAGACTGATCTCTCTGTTCTATTTTGTTCTAACTGACCCTCCCCCCCTTTGCCTAGTTTAAAAGGTTCTCTAAACGTGCTACCATCCTTTCCCCCAACACACCTGCACCCATGTCATTCAGGTGCAATCCATCCTTACTGTACAAATTGTACCCTAGTGAAAAATCAGCCCAGTGTTCTAAAAAGTCAAACCCCTCATTTTTACACCATGTTTTTAGCCATGAATTAACAGACCTTAACTCCTTCTGCCTTACTGAATTAGCACACGGCACTGGTAATATCTCAGAAAATATTACTTTGGAGGTCCTTGCTTTAAGCTTGCTACCTAACTCCCTGAAGTCATTTTTTAGGACTCTCCATCTCCCACCGATTCCTTCATTAGTACCAATATGCACCATGACTGCAGGATCAGACCCACATCCCTCTAACAATCTATCAATACGCTCCACAATATGCCTAACACGAGCCCCTGGAAGACAGCAAACTGTTCTATGTAAAGGGTCTGGATGACAAATTACCCTATCAACCTTCCTAATAATAGAGTCTCCTACCACCAACATCTGCCTCTGGCCCTGACTTGTATGCCCCTCTTCCATGACGTGATCGGCAATGTCTCTTAGTTTCCATTAAATTACTTGACTAATGATAGTAAATACAATTTAAAACAAGGTACTCTTCTTTTTGCAAATAAAGTGAATTGTGTTCTCTTTTGTGATGCATTGGCAAGACATAGGGTATGCCCCACTATCTTTAATTGGCATATGGTTCTGTAAGGTAAGTATCAGATATCAAACTTTGATAACAACTTTGAACAAAAATGTTAAAACCTTATTTGACAACAAAAAAAGGGAGGTAAGGTCTACTAAAGGGCAGGGGACTGACATTTGTATGGGCATGTCACTCATTAGAATCAGAGGGTTCTTATGTGTGTCAGGACAATTGTCCAGTATAATGCACCATTTTGATATTGCATATTAATCACATGTGTCTGTGCTATATAATAGAGGCATAAAATTGATCATGTGTATTTACTTATATATTCAGGTACACATACACATATATATTACTTATCAGTATTAATATGTAGCTATTAGCTAGTGCTGCTTGTCAGTATATAATTGCTTACTGTGATGTTTTTGTACTTTATCAAAATAATCCATGTTTAGTTACTATGATATTCAAGGTCCCTGACATAACTGCATGATTCCTATCATTATATTACTGGTATAAATATTCACAAATATCCCCATGTTTGTCATACATGGTTCCAGTAAGTCTCTTTTTCTATAAACATTAGTGGGGTTCAACCTTGGTTAATGGTCAAATTGAGATACTGACTTGTTTTTCAGAATATATTTACAAAATACATATTTGTCTGTTATAGCTTAGTGACGAGTGCCATCTCTTGAGGGAAAAATATTCTAACTGCTAAATCTTAGCTTATTAACAAAAATGTTACTTAATCTGTAATTAGTGTTAGCCAATCAGTTATGTGAACCTAACCTTATCAGTTGGGGTGGAGTTAAGAATTTTCCATAAAATACATACTCACCCACAAAAGGAGGAGGGGACACAAGCAGACGGCACACATATTCAAATATTGCTTATTAATTCTAATAATTCTTGTAATAAACTATGTTTGCTTATTGATCTGGTCTCTGTTTAATTAATAGACAGATCAGAACTAAAAGGATTCAGGTTTTATATATGTATTAGCCTTTGCAAATGATATAATTCAGAGTGTTATTAATTTGCACAAATTGACCCTGCAAAGTTGGTAACCGCCATAATATTTATTGTGTCTAAACACCTTTGCGGGTACACTACTGAAATAATAATAAAAATAATAATAATAATAATAAGGATAAGGATAATGATAATATTCACAACATGTGTAAACTGTTTTGTTGGAATAGGAGCTCTTTTTAATTACAATGATATACAATTTTAGGCATCATATCTCTTTAAACATAATAAAAAATATAATTTATGTAAGAACTTACCTGATAAATTCATTTCTTTCATATTAGCAAGAGTCCATGAGCTAGTGACGTATGGGATATACATTCCTACCAGGAGGGGCAAAGTTTCCCAAACCTTAAAATGCCTATAAATACACCCCTCACCACACCCACAAATCAGTTTAACGAATAGCCAAGAAGTGGGGTGATAAGAAAAAAGTGCGAAAGCATATAAAATAAGGAATTGGAATAATTGTGCTTTATACAAAAAAATCATAACCACCACAAAAAGGGTGGGCCTCATGGACTCTTGCTAATATGAAAGAAATTAATTTATCAGGTAAGTTCTTACATAAATTATGTTTTCTTTCATGTAATTAGCAAGAGTCCATGAGCTAGTGACGTATGGGATAATGACTACCCAAGATGTGGATCTTTCCACGCAAGAGTCACTAGAGAGGGAGGGATAAAATAAAGACAGCCAATTCCTGCCAAAAATAATCCACACCCAAAATAAAGTTTAATGAAAACATAAGCAGAAGATTCAATCTGAAACCGCTGCCTGAAGTACTTTTCTACAAAAAACTGCTTCAGAAGAAGAAAAAACATCAAAATGGTAGAATTTAGTAAAAGCATGCAAAGAGGACCAAGTTGCTGCTTTGCAAATCTGATCAACCGAAGCTTCATTCCTAAACGCCCAGGAAGTAGAAACTGACCTAGTAGAATGAGCTGTAATCCTTTGAGGCGGAGTTTTACCCGACTCGACATAGGCATGATGAATTAAAGATTTCAACCAAGATGCCAAAGAAATGGCAGAAGCTTTCTGGCTTTTTCTAGAACCAGAAAAGATGAAAAATAGACTAGAAGTCTTTCGGAAAGACTTAGTAGCTTCAACATAATATTACAAAGCTCTAACAACATCCAAAGAATGCAATGATTTCTCCTTAGAATTCTTAGGATTAGGACATAATGAAGGAACCACAATTTCTCTACTAATGTTGTTAGAATACACAACCTTAGGAAAAAATTCGAAAGAAGTTCGCAACACCGCCTTATCCTGATGAAAAATCAGAAAAGGAGACTCACAAGAAAGAGCAGATAATTCAGAGACTCTTCTGGCAGAAGAGATGGCCAAAAGAAACAAAACTTTCCAAGAAAGAAGTTTAATGTCCAAATGAATGCATGGGTTCAAAAGGAGGAGTTAGAAGAGCCCCCAGAACCAAATTCAAACTCCAAGGAGGAGAAATTGACTGAATGACAGGTTTTATATGAACCAAGTCTTGTACAAAACAATGAATATCAGGAAGATTAGCTATCTTTCTGTGAAAAAGAACAGAAAGGGCAGAGATTTGTCCTGTGAAGGAACTTGCGGACAAACCTTTATCTAAACCATCCTGAAGAAACTGTAAAAAAATTCTCGTAATTCTAAAAGAATGCCAGGAAAAATGATGAGAAGACACTAAGAAATATAAGTCTTCCAGACTCTATAATATATCTCTCTAGATACAGATTTACGAGCCTGTAACATAGTATTAATCACAGAGTCAGAGAAACCTCTTTGACCAAGAATCAAGCGTTCAATCTCCATACCCTTAAATTTAAAGATTTGAGATCCTGATGGAAAAAAGGACCTTGCGACAGAAGGTCTGGTCTTAACGGAAGAGCCCACGGTTGGCAAGAGGCCATCCGAAAAAGAATCCGTCCATGCTGGAGCTACCAGCAGAACAAACGAGCATTCCTTCAGAATCTTGGAGATTACTCTTGGAAGAAGAACTAGAGGCGGAGAGATATAGGCAGGATGATACTTCCAAGGAAGTGATAATGCATTCACTGCCTCCGCCTGAGGATCCCGGGGTCTGAACAGATACCTGGGAAGTTTCTTGTTTAGATGAGAAACCATCAGATCTATTTCTGGAAGTTCCCACATTTGAACAATCTGAAGAAATAACTCTGGGTGAAGAGACCATTTGCCCGGATACAACGTTTGACGACTGAGATAATCCGCTTCCTAATTGTCTATACCTGGGAAATGAACCGCAGAGATTAGACAAGAGCTGGATTCCGCCCAAACCAGAATTCGAGATACTTCTTTCATAGCCAGAGGACTGTGAGTCCCTCCTTGATGATTGATGTATGCCACAGTTGTGACATTGTCTGTCTGAAAACAAATGAACGACTCTCTCTTCAGAAGAGGCCAAGACCGAAGAGCTCTGAAAATTGCACGGAGTTCCAAAATATTGATTGGTAATCTCACCTCCTGAGATTCCCAAACCCCGTGTGCCGTCAGAGACCCCCACACAGCTCCCCAACCTGTAAGACTTGCATCTTTTGAAATTACAGTCCAGGTCGGAACAACAAAAGAAGCCCCCTGAACTAAACGATGGTGATCTGTCCACCACGTCAGAGAGTGTCGTACAATCGGTTTTAAAGATATTAATTGAGATATCTTTGTGTAATCCCTGCACCATTGGTTCAGCATACAGAGCTGAAGAGGTCGCATGTGAAAATGAGCAAAGGAGATCGCGTCCGATGCAGCAGTCATAAGACCTAAAATTTCCATGCATAAGGCTACCAAAGGGAATGATTGTGACTGAAGGTTTTGACAAGCTGATATCAATGTTAGACTTCTCTTGTCTGACAAAGACAGAGTCATAGACACTGAATCTACCTGGAAACCTAAAAAGGTTACCCTTGTCTGAGGAATCAATGAACTTTTTGGTAAATTGATCCTCCAACCATGATCTTGAAGAAACAACACAAGTCGATTTGTATGAGATTCTGTTAAATGTGAAGACTGAGCAAGTACCAAGATATCGTCCAAATAAGGAAATACCAATACCCTGTTCTCTGAATACAGACAGAAGGGCACCGAGAACCTTTGTAAAAATTCTTGGAGCTGATGCTAAGCCAAACGGTAGAGCCACAAAACTGGTAATGCTTGTCTAAAAAAGAGAATCTCAGAAACTAAAAGTGATCTGGATGAATCGGAATATGCAGATATGCATCCTGTAAATCTATTGTAGACATATAATGCCCTTGCTGAACAAAAGGCAGGATAGACCTTACAGCTACCATCTTGAATGTTGGTATCCTTACATAACGATTCAATATTGATAGATCCGGAACTGGTCTGAAGGAATTGACCTTCTTTGGTACAATGAAGAGATAGAATAAAACCCCAGCCCCTGTTCCAGAACTGGAACTGGCATAATTACTCCAGCCAACTCTAGATCTGAAACACATTTCAGAAATGCTTGAGCCTTTGCTGGGTTTACTGGGACACGGGAAAGAAAAAAATCTCTTTGCAGGAGGCCTTAACTTGAAGCCAATTCTGTACCCTTCTGAAACAATGTTCTGAAACCAGAGATTGTGAACGGAATTGATCCAAATTTCTTTGAAAAGAACGTAAACTGCCCCATACCAGCTGAGCTGGAATGAGGGCCGCACCTTCATGGGGACTTAGGAGCTGGCTTTGGATTTCTATAAGGCTTGGATATATTCCAAAGTGAAGAAGGTTTCCAAACCGATACCGCTCCTGAGGATGAAGGATCAGGCATTTGTTCCTTGTTGTGATGAAAAGGAACGAAAAACAATTATTAGACCTAAATTTACCTCAGATTTTATATCCTGTGGTAAAAGTTCCCTTCCTTCCAGTAACAGTTGAGATAAAAGAATCCAACTGAGAACCGAATAATTTGGAAAGAAAGGGATAGCAAAGTTGACTTAGAAGACATATCAGCATTCCAAGTTTTACGCCATAAAGCTCTTCTAGCTAAAATAGTTAGAGACATATACCTGACATCAATTCTAATGATATCAAAGATGGCATCACAAATAAAATAATTAGCATGTTATAGAATAATAATGCTATGAGAATTATGATCTGTTACTTGTTGCGCTAAAGCTTCTAACCAAAAAGTTGAAGCTGCAGCAACATCCGCTAAAAATATAGCAGGAGTAGAGACAGCCCCATTAACCTTAGGGATTTTGTCCCAAACTCTAATCTGTCAGATGGCACAGGATATAATTGCTTAAAACGTTTTAAAAGGAGTAAATGAATTACCCAAATTATTCCATTCCCTGGAAATTACTTCAGAAATAGCATCAGGGACAGGAAACACTTCTGGAATAACTACAGGAGATTTAAAAACCTTATTTAAACGTTTAGTTTTAGTATCAAGAGGACCAGAATCCTCTATTTCTAATGCAATTAATACTTCTTTAAATAAAGAACGAATAAATTCCATCTTGAACAAATACAAAGATTTATCAGCATCAACCTCTGAGACAGAAACCTCTGAACCAGAAGAACCATTATCAGTATCAGAATGATGATGTTCATTTAAAAATTCATCTGAAAAAAGAGAAGTTTTAGAAGACTTTTATGTATACTAGAAGGAGAAATAACAGACATAGCCTTCTTAATGGATTTAGAAACAAAATCTCTTATGTTATCAGGAACACTCTGAGTATTAGATGTTGACGGAACAGCAACAGGTAATGTAACTTTACTAAAGGAAATTTTATCTGCATTAACAAGTTTGTCATAACATTTAATACAAACAACAGCTGAAGGAACAGATACCAAAAGTGATACACTTAGCTTTGGTAGTTCCAGCACCGGGCAGCGATTTTCCTGAAGTATCTTCTGACTCAGTTGCAACGTGGGACATCTTGCAATATGTAATAGAAAAAACAACATATAAAGCAAAATTGATCAAATTCCTTAAATGACAGTTTCAGGAATGGGAAAAAAATGCCAGTGAACAAGCTTCTAGCAACCAGAAGCAATAAATAATGAGACTTAAATAATGTGGAGACAAAAGTGATGCCCATATTTTTTTAGCGCCAAATAAGATGCCCACATTATTTGGCGCCTAAATGCTTTTGGCGCCAAAAATGACGCCACATCCGGAACGCCGACACTTTTGACGCAAAAGAACGTAAAAAATGACGCAACTTCCGGCGACACGTATGACGCCGGAAACAGAAAAAAAAATTTGCGCCAAAAAAGTCTGCGCCAAGAATGACGCAATAAAATGAAGCATTTTCTGCCCCCGCGAGCCTAACAGCCCACAGGGAAGAAGTCAAATTTTTTAAGGTAAGAAAAAATGATTGATTCAAATGCATTATCCCAAATATGAAACTGACTGTCTGAAAATAAGGAATGTTGAACATCCTGAGTCAAGGCAAATAAATGTTTGAATACATATATTTAGAACTTTATAAAAAAGTGCCCAACCATAGCTTAGAGTGTCACAGAAAATAAGACTTACTTACCCCAGGACACTCATCTACATGTTTGTAGAAAGCCAAACCAGTACTGAAACGAAAATCAGCAGAGTTAATGGTATATATATATATATAAGAGTATATCGTCGATCTGAAAAGGGAGGTAAGAGATGAATCTCTACGACCGATAACAGAGAACCTATGAAATAGACCCCGTAGAAGGAGATCATTGCATTCAAATAGGCAATACTCTCCTCACATCCCTCTGACATTCACTGCACGCTGAGAGGAAAACCGGGCTCCAACCTGCTGCGGAGCGCATATCAACATAGAATCTAGCACAAACTTACTTCACCACCTCCATAGGAGGCAAAGTTTGTAAAACTGATTTGTGGGTGTGGTGAGGGGTGTATTTATAGGCATTTTAAGGTTTGGGAAACTTTGCCCCTCCTGGTAGGAATGTATATCCCATACGTCACTAGCTCATGGACTCTTGCTAATTACATGAAAGAAAAATATTTATATTATTATCTACATGAACTAATACGTGGGCTTACCATTTTAGTTTAGATAATCTTGGCATAAAGAGCTTCAGCCTATGAATTGTTACTGACTCCTATGTAAACTTCACAAAAAACTGAATACTGCTTACAAGATCAGTCAAATAGCAAACTGAATCACCCCAAAGCCAATGAAATAAAGAATTTTGAACAATGGGACACTTTCCTGGTCAAATGGACAAGATGGGGGCCTCATGAGAAGGCATAAACAAAAATTCACTATGCTTAATCAATGGGTATAGTTATTTGTGCCAATTGGATCATTTTGTTCTTACACAGTTAACTAAAGAAAAGTCTCAAATAAAACGGTGTTTAAAAAATAAATAAATTACATTTTAGTAAAGGAAAGCTGCTCACTTATGAAACAAGTTTCCTACTTCTTTCTACATTTATTCTATTTTATAAAAGCATTATTTTTCTAAATATGCATTTCAGGAAACTAGTGCCCAAGCAGTAAATGAAGGCTATATCCTGTGTTTAGAGGCTTGTTAACATGGTCTGCAACAGCAATACAAAAAGAGAAACACCCACTCAGGCTGTTTACTGAACAGATTAGTCCAAAATATAATATTATAAACTAGTACTAAAGCCCGTGTACACGGGCCATTTTTTTCAGAACAGCGGTCCCACCCCTTGCTCTCTTCCCCCTTTCTTTTGCTCTCTCTTCCCCCCTCTCTTTTGCTTTCTTTCCCCCCTCTCTTTTGCTTTCTCTCCCCCCTCTCCTTTGTTCTCTCTCTCCCCTCTTTTGCTCTCTCTCTCCCCTCTTTGGCTCTCTCCATCCTTTCTTTTGCTCTCTCTCCCCCCTCTTTGGCTCTCCCCCCCCTTTGGCTCTTCCCCCCCCCCTCTTTGGCTCTCCCCCCCCCTCTTTGGCTCTCCCCCCCCTCTTTGGCTCTCTCTCTCCCCTCTTTGGCTCCCCCCCCTTTGGCTCTCTCTCTCCCCTTTGGCTCTCCCCTCCCCTTTGGCTCTCCCCCCCCCCTCTTTTGCTCTCCCCTCCCTCTTTGGCGCTCTCCCCCCCCTTTGGCTCTGGCCCCCCCTCTTTGGCTCTCTGCCCCCCCTTCTCTTTGGCTCTCTGCCCCCCCCCCTTCTCTTTGGCTCTCTGCCCCCCCCTTCTCTTTGGCTCTCTGCCCCCCCCCCCCTTCTCTTTGGCTCTCTGCCCCCCCCCCCCCTTCTCTTTGGCTCTCTGCCCCCCCCTTCTCTTTGGCTCTCTGCCCCCCCTTCTCTTTGGCTCTCTGCCCCCCCCCTTCTCTTTGGCTCTCTGCCCCCCCCTTCTCTTTGGCTCTCTGCCCCCCCCTTCTCTTTGGCTCTCTGCCCCCCCCCCTTCTCTTTGGCTCTCTGCCCCCCCCCCCTTCTCTTTGGCTCTCTGCCCCCCCCTTCTCATTGGCTCTCTGCCCCCGCCTTCTCTTTGGCTCTCTGCCCCCCCTTCTCTTTGGCTCTCTGCCCCCCCCTTCTCTTTGGCTCTCTGCCCCCCCCTTCTCTTTGGCTCTCTGCCCCCCCCCTTCTCTTTGGCTCTCTACCCCCCCCCCTCCTGCTCCCTCTCTGGCTCTGTCTTCGCGGGACCCCGCCCGGCCACGCCCCATCGCGGCAACACCCGCTCGGCCACGCCCCTCGCGATGCCCGGCCACGCCCCTCGCGACGCTCCCGTCGGCCACAAACAGCTGTGAGGTCTGGGGAGCGCGTTGCCGCTTCTCACGCAGCAGACCTCACAGCTGTTGAGTAGCTTGCGCTCCCTATCTCACAGCTGCTTGTATGCTGTATACCTCGCGCTCCCAATCTGTCAGCTGTCAGCTATGCCGAGGTGCGCGAGAATAGAATCTAAGGCCAAGTGTTTGTCTGTACTGCGCATGACGGCTTCAGACAAACACTTGTCTTTTATAATATAGGATCAGTTATTAGTTACATTAAAGGGACAGTCTACACCAGAATTTGTATTGCTTTAAAATATAGATAATCCCTTTATTACCCATTCCCTAGTTTTGCATAACCAACACAGTTATATTAATATACTTTTAACCTCTGTGATTATCTTGTATCTAAGCCTCTGCAAACTGCCCCTTTATTTCAGTTCTTTTGACAGACTTGCAGTTTAGCCAATCAGTGCCTGCTCCCAGATAACTTCACATGCATGAGCACAGTGTTATCTATATGAAGCACATGAACTAACACCCTCTAGTGGTGAAAAACTGTTGAAATGCATTCTGAAAAGAGGGGGCCTTCAAGGTCTAAGAAATTAGCATATGAACCTCCTAGGTTAAGCTTTCAACTAAGAATACCAAGAGAACAAAGCAAAATTGGTGATAAAAGTAAATTGGAAAATTGTTTAAAATTGCATGTCCTATTTAAATCATGAAAGTTTATTTTGGACTTGACTGTCCCTTTAAATTCTACTAATGCATTGTGTGCAGCTGCAAAGTAGATGCAGATTTCCTAATGGGCTTAGATTTAACTGCCATCCACCATACACTGCGGTTTAATGGGGAAATATCTGATACAATATAGTTATGTCAATATACTTTAAAGACTGAAACTATATTGTATATTCTTACAGTACAGGCTTTCTTGTTCTTCCAAAGGGACCATGGCTGGTTCCAATCAAGTGTTCAAGTTAAGCTACTTTAACATGCAATGTTTATAGGCTGCCACTAAGGTTCATACATAGTGACCTAAGTGACTAACCCTTTCAACACTTTTTTGGTTATTTTGCAAATTTGCACATAAAAATAGATACTGCACGTCACATAACTTTTTGCTGAATGCATACTTCAGCAATTTGGATTTAATAATTTTTAAACCCTAACCTCAAGCCTAAGTTACTTCCAAAATTAAATTCCTAAAGACCTATTATTGTACAAATGTTATCATTTTCATGTAAACACAAAGTATAATGGAACTTCAGTAACATATCATTTTATACAAACCTAAATCCCACTAATTTGCATCTTAATGTCAGAAATGAAACCATTTTCATATACTTGGCATTGACATTCTAATATCTAGTGATATTTTTCAGGATAATTTTACATAAAATAATCTGAAGGGTACACAGTCTTAAACCAACTGTCTATTCCAGATTTCCCCTTATGGTAAGAAGGCAAAAATAAATAAATACATTATTATATGTGCCAATTAAAGCTATATTCCCTAACAGTATAATGCAATTTATTTATTACTTGTCCAGTATTTTAAAGCTACACTTTTAAACAAAGTCAAACTTGATTTTACAGTTGTAAATCTGCAAATATTTATTGCATTGTAAAACATGAAATATGTTCTAGAAATAGGGAGCAGGCCTGTTAACTTACTTTGCAAATTTAATGCAGAATTGGGTGAAGTACTTCCTTGTGGAGGCGAGGTTGTCACGGATGATAGGGACGTTCTGCTTGATGTGAAGAATAATTGAAGTAACATAGGGGCTTTGATCACCAACGTGCTCCACATTCTGCCACTGCATCTGCACAGTGAGATGTTAAAGAGAAGACAAAAGTAATAAGCAAAAAAAGCAAGATCCATACTCTGTAGAGTCATCATATTGGTCAATGCATGAATGTGCTTCCATGCTTACAGAAAAATGAATACAACAGAACACTCCGATCTAGGATTCATTCATATGAACATGTACTAAAAACTGTTACACATGAAAAACTTGTATGTTACTGTGCAATGCTTGTATCTGTGTGTGCTAACCACATGAAATGTCATTTGTCACATACTCCGTTTTTGTTTTTAAAAGGAAAAAATATAACTAGTATTCTTTCCTTTTTTAGAAAAACAAAAACGGAGTATGTGACAAATTACATTTCATGTGGTTAGCACACACAGATACAAGCATTTCAATGTATAAAAAAATAAGCATTCACGTGCAAAATTGCATTTGTTTATGCAAAACGTATAGTAGTTGTTTTCTGTGTTATGCTCAGAATCGTGTTCTACAGCAAGCAGATGGACTTCTGCACGTTGATTAGACACAGACGTGTGCTTTTGAATAGCAGTTCCAGATAATACACCTGCTGGAGGTGTGAGAATTTGTAAGGCCATATTGTTTCCTGAGAAAGCCTACACTCCTAGGTAAGAGTCTTGTACGTAAAAAACATATGTTTGTTATTTCTGTTAAGCAGGTTCCAGATTTCATGAACCTGACTTTCCATCAGAACAAAACTTTACAATATTTGCATGCACTAAATTATTACAGCAAAAAAACAAAAAAAGTGGAAAAAAATTAAGATGTGGATTTTATTCCTTAAAGTGCCATAAAACATGTTGAGATCTCTGCATATCCTAAAAATAGTTTGCATAAAAAAAATGTTTAAAAATTGCTGCCAAGTATTTTAAAATAATTTTCAATAATAAGCAAAATTAGTTACATAGCTAGGCTGTCTGGAGTAGTCTGATCCACCCCACGTATCAGTGTTTAGCATCAGAAACACAGGCATTGTATTTCAACTGAGTTCACAGCAGCTTATTTGTTTCTAGGCATGCTCCAGCAGATAATGAGTGTTAAAGTCTTGCATTCTACCATATCAAAGGTGGATATAGATACAGTAATAGAAGGAATTGTGTGGGGGGGAGTTAGAAGCTGAACAAATCGGAAACTTAAAAGAAAGGGTTAAAGGCGAGGCACTGCAGAATAAATTCGCAGGTAAAGTAATTAAAGTACATATTATATTTCGTCTCTATCCCAACTTGTTTTATGTCCCTTTAATTTTAGTTTATGCAAACTAGTGTTGTCAAAAGTTCTCATAACCTGCTAATTTATAATTATAAACTGCAAAAAGAAACACAGAGGCGCCCAATGGCCTAATACCACAATACCAAGGGACAAGCAGAATATGTAAGACTAATATTCACAAACGAATAGCACCAAAAACTGCAAGGAAGCAGACTGGAACCTCACAGTTGCCCAGCAAACTGAACAGACGCATAGATAATTCTGGAGTACTTCTTCACCAGTGAGGTCCTCCTGGTTCCTAAAGGGGAGGATATAGAGCCAACATAGCCCAGTGCAGTTTGTACAAATATATGTGTATCTAGGGAATATGCACACTTACATGTAGCAAAGCACCTCCAGGTGCAATATACACAGACTGGGACTTCTCAGCCGCCCAGCTGACCGTTACAAAGGTTTCAGCAAATAAGAAAGCTCCCAAAACTGATGCAGGAGTATAGATGGATTCCCAGATAAAATCCAGCAGCAAGTGTATTAGTTAAAAAGAATATTTTTATTTTAAAAGCAACATGTTATCATAGCCTGAGGAAACAACCAGTTGTAGGCTGAGAAACATGTTGCTTTTAAAATAAAAATATTCTTTTTAACTAATACACTTGCTGCTGGATTTTATCTGGGAATCCATCTATACTCCTGCATCAGTTTTGGGAGCTTTCTTATTTGCTGAAACCTTTGTAACGGTCAGCTGGGCGGCTGAGAAGTCCCAGTCTGTGTATATTGCACCTGGAGGTGCTTTGCTACATGTAAGTGTGCATATTCCCTAGATACACATATATTTGTACAAACTGCACTGGGCTATGTTGGCTCTATATCCTCCCCTTTAGGAACCAGGAGGACCTCACTGGTGAAGAAGTACTCCAGAATTATCTCTGCGTCTGTTCAGTTTGCTGGGCAACTGTGAGGTTCCAGTCTGCTTCCTTGCACTTTTTGGTGCTATTCGTTTGTGAGTATTAGTCTTACATATTTTGCTTGTCCCTTGGTATTGTGGTATTAGGCCATTGGGCGCCTCTGTGTTTCTTTTTTCAGACCATCTGTTATCATCAGGATTTTGACCCCCTTAGGACAGAGAGCTGACCTTTGCAATCTTCTGGAGCTATTGTGACTTACAGGATATCATTTAGTTATTGGATATTTATTGTGCTTCCAGTCACAAGGTAATATATATTTTTTTTCCCCCTCTGGTATCCTGCTGTTTATTTTTAGAGTGTTGTTGTATACATTATTATTGTTATTACATTGTATTACATTTGTTTTGATTGAGAGCGCCCCCTTGAGGATTGGTGTGCTTCCACACACCATATCTATATATTTAGAATTATAAGCTGAGCAATGTATTTTCTATCCCTCTAGCATGAAAGACTTAATCACAAAGTCTGATTACAACACTCAAGTTTATGACTAGGTTTCTCACTTTGGTTCCAGTTTTCTTAACCTCAATCTAATCCTTAACATTTTTTTTTCCTTTTATGAATACGGTGGCTGGAAAATAAAAGTAAAATTATGGTCTATGTCATTGTCTTTTTCTTCTTTGAGAAGTAGCATAGCAGAATGAAAAGTCATTAGCGGAAAGTTGAACTGCACTGTGGCTGTTTTGCCTATGTCAGAATACATTTTCTCACCAGGTCTAAATGATTTACCCTTGTGTTTTCCTTGGGCTGGCTCCAGGTAGTTTTCAACTAACTACATATGACATGCTGATAATCATACAAAAACAGCATTTACATGTCTATTATATCTGTTCATAATATATTTTCATACAGGTGTACACAGCCTAAACACACAGCCTGAGAGGGTAAAGACACTCAATACAAAATGTAACCATAGAGACCTGAAGCACTGTCCTATTATCCAATCATATTCTTCACATAATCTGTAGAATAGCATACTTCAGATCTAATCTGCAAATTGTTGCATTTCCAAACAAAAACAAACAAATAACTGTACTGTAATTCTTTCTAAGGAGGTTTGTGACTGCAATTTAATATCGAGCATCTTTGTGAAAAGAATATTTTCTTTCATGTAATTGACAAGAGTCCATGAGCTGGTGACGTATGGGATATACATTCCTACCAGGAGGGGAAGTTTCCCAAACCTCAAAATGCCTATAAATACACCCTCACCACACCCACATTTCTTTTTTTTACAAACTTTGCCTCCTATGGAGGTGGTGAAGTAAGTTTGTGCTAAGATTTCTACGTTGATATGCGCTTCTCAGCATTTTGAAGCCCGATTCCTCTCGGAGTACAGCGAATGTCAGAGGGATGTGAAGGGAGTATCACTTATTTGAATACGATGATTTCCCTAACGGGGGTCTATTTCATAGGTTCTCTGTTATCGGTCGTAGAGATTCATCTCCTACCTCCCTTTTCAGATCGACGATATACTCTCATATACCATTACCTCTACTGATAACTATTTCAGTACTGGTTTGGCTATCTGCTATATGTGGATGGGTGTCTTTTTGGTAAGTATGTTTTTTATTACTTAAGACACCCCAGCTATGGTTTGGCACTTTATGCATTTATATAAAGTTCTAAATATATGTATAGTACTTATATTTGCCATGAGTCAGGTTCATGTATTTCCTTGTGCAGACTGTCAGTTTCATATTTGGGAAATAAAACATATTAAGAAATATTTTTATATTACCTGGGGTTTAGTCTTTTTTCAAATTGATTACTTTTTACTTACAAATTGCGGGCAGCATTAGGCCCGCGGGTGTGCCAAATGCTAGACTTTATTGCGTCATTCTTGGCGCGGGAATTTTTTTGGCGTGAAAAGTACGTCTGTTGACGCAAGTTCGTCACTTCCGGCGTCGTAATTGACGCGGAAGCCTTACACACGGTTGCGTCGTTAGTGACGCAAGAGTGTCATTTCCAAATATTGTTGGCACCAAAATTTTTTCTCTTACGTTGTGCGTCATTCTTGGCGCCAAATTTTTCATTATTTTTATACCCCATTGCTGTTTGCCTCTTGCCTTTCTCTATGTCAGAGGGCTATACTGTTTGCATTTTTTTCCCATTCCTGAAACTGTCATAAGGAAATTGATAATTTTGCTTTATATGTTGTTTTTTCTTTTACCTTTTGTAAGATGTCTCAATCTGATCCTGCCTCAGAAGTATCTGTTGGAACTTTGCAGCCTGACATTGGTTCTACCAAAGCTAAGTGCATTTGTTGTAAGATTGTGGAAATTATATCTCCGAATGTCATTTGTAATGTTTGTCATGATAAACTTTTACATGCAGAGAATGTATCCATCAGAAATAGTACATTGCCAGTTGCAGTTCCTTCAACTTCTAATGTACATGATATACCTATGAATTTTAAAGAATTTGTTACTGATTCTATTCAGAAGGCTTGTCTGCATTTCCGCCTTCTAATAAACGTAAAAGGTCTTAAAACTTCTCATAAAGTTGATGAAATTTCAAATGACCGACAACATAATGATTTATCCTCCTCTGATGAGGATCTATCTGATTCAAAAGATCCCTCCTCAGATATTGACACTGAAAAATCTACTTATTTGTTTTAAAATAGAGTATATTCATTCTTTGTTAAAAGAAGTGTTAATTACTTTGGATATTGAGGAAGCTAGTCCTCTTGACATTAAGACTAGTAAGCGTTTAAATTCTGTTTTTAGACCTCCTGTGGTTACCCCAGAGGTTTTTCCTATTCCTGATGCTATTTCTGATATGATTTCTAAGGAATGGAATAAGCCAGGTACTCCTTTTATTCCTTCTTCAAGGTTTAAAAAAATTGTATCCTTTACCAGAAATTTCTATAGAGTTTTGGGAAAAGATCCCCAAAGTTGATGGCGCTATTTCTACTCTTGCTAAACGTACCATTATTCCTATGGAAGATAGTACTTCTTTTAAAGATCCTTTGGATAGGCTTTCCTTAGATAGGATTCAAGTTTCCTATTTATATTCAGGTCATCTTCTCAGGCCTGCAATTTCTTTGGCTGATGTTGCAGCTGCATCAACTTTTTGGTTGGAGAATTTAGCGCAACAAGTATTGAATTCTGACATATCTAGCATTGTTCGTTTACTGCAACATGCTAATCATTTTATTTGTGATGCCATTTTTTATATTATCAAAATTGATGTTAGATCCATGTCTTTAGCTATTTTAGCTAGAAGAGCTTTGTGGCTTAAATCTTGGAATGCTGATATGACATCTAAGTCTAGATTATTATCTCTTTCTTTCCAAGGTAATAATTTATTTGGTTCTCGGTTGGATTCTATTATTTCAACTGTTACTGGAGGAAAGGGGTTTTATCTGCCTCAGGATAAAAAAACCTAAGGGTAAATCTAAGGCTTCTAACCGTTTTCGTTCCTTTCGTCAAAATAAGGAACAAAAATCTAATCCTTCCCCCAAGGAATCTGTTTCCAATTGGAAACCTTCCTCAAATTGGAATAAATCCAAGCCTTTTAAAAAAACAAAATCAGCCCCTAAGTCAGCATGAAGGTGCAGCCCTCATTCCAGCTCAGCTGGTAGGGGGCAGATTAAGGTTTTTCAAGGATTTTTGGATAAATTCTGTCCAAAATCAATGGATTCAGAGTCTCTCAAGGGTATCGAATAGGATTCAGAGTATGACCTCCTGTGAGAAGATTTTTTCTCTCACGTATCCCAGCAAATCCAGTAAACGCTCAGGCTTTCCTAAAGTGTGTTTCAGACCTGGAGTCTTCAGGGGTAATCATGCCGGTTCCTTTTCAGGAACAAGGTCTGGGCATTTATTCAAATCTATTCATTGTACCAAAGAAGGAAAATTCATTCAGACCAGTTCTGGATCTGATAATTTTGAATCGTTATGTAAAAGTACCAACTTTCAAGATGGTGACTATAAGGACTATTCTGCCTTTTGTTCAGCAAGGACATTATATGTCTACAATAGACTTGCAGGATGCATACCTTCATATTCCGATTCATCCAGAACATTTTCAGTTCCTGAGATTCTCTTTTCTAGACCAGCATTACCAATTTGTTGCTCTTCCATTTGGCCTAGCAACAGGCTCCAAGAATCTTTTCCAAGGTTCTAGGTGCCCTACTCTCTGTAATTCTGTAATCAGAGAGCAGGGTATTGCGGTGTTTCATTATTTGGACGATATCTTGGTACTAGCTCAGTATTTACGTTCTGCAGAATCTCACACAAATCAACTAGTGTTGTTTCTTCAAAAACATGGTTGGAGGATCAATTTACCAAAAAGTTTCTTGATTCCTCAGACAAGGGTCACCTTTTTAGGTTTCCAGATAGAGACAGAGTCATGAACACTGAATCTAACAGACAAGAGACATTTGAAATTGGTTGCAGCCTGTTGGCACCTTCAGTCTCAGTCATTCCCTTCAGTGGCTATGTGCATGGAAGTTTTAGGCCTCATGACTGCAGCATCGGACGCGATTCCTTTTGCTCGTTTTCACATGAGACCTCTCCAGCTTTGTATGCTGAATCAATGGTGCAGGTATTATACAAAGATATCACAGTTAATATCCTTAAATCCCAATGTTCGACACTCTCTGACGTGGTGGTTAAATCACCAGCGTTTAGTTCAAGGGGCTTCCTTTGTTCGGCCAACCTGGACTGTGATCAGTGTGTCTTTCAGGTTGGAGAGCTGTTTGGGGATCTCTGACAGAACAAGGGGTTTGGAAATCTCAAGAGGCGAGATTACCAATCAATATTTTAGAACTCCATGCAATTCTCAGAGCTCTTCAGTTTTGGCCTCTGTTGAAGAGAGAACCGTTCATTTGCTTTCAGACAGACAATATCACAACTGTGGCATATGTCAATCATCAGGGTGGGACTCACAGTCCCCAAGCAATGAAAGAAGTATCTCGGATACTTGCTTGGGCGGAATCCAGCTCCTGTCTAATCTCTGCGGTTCATATCCCAGGTGTAGACAATTGGGAGGCGGAATATCTCAGCCGCCAGACTTTACATTCAGGGGAGTGGTCTCTCCATCTGGATGTGTTTTCTCAGATTGTTCAGATGTGGGGTCTTCCAGAGATAGATCTGATGGCCTCTCATCTAAACAAGAAACTTCCCAGATACCTGTCCAGGTCCAGGGATGTTCAGGCGGAAGCAGTGGATGCACTGACACTTCCTTGGTGTTATCATCCTGCTAACATTTTTCTTCCAAGAGTGATATCCAAAATCATCATGGAACAAGCGTTTGTGTTGCTGGTGGTTCCAGCATGGCCACACAGGTTTTGGTATGCGGATCTTGTTCGGATGTCCAGTTGCCAACCTTGGCCACTTCCGTTAAGGGCGGACCTTCTGTCTCAAGGTCCGTTTTTCCATCAGGATCTCAAGTCATTAAATTTGAAGGTATGGAAATTGAATGCTTAGTACTAAGTCATAGAGGTTTCTCTGACTCAGTGATTAATACTATGTTACAAGCTCGTAAATCTGCCTCTAGAAAGATTTATTATCGAGTTTGGAAGACTTACATTTCCTGGTGTTCTTCTCATAAATTCTCTTGGCATTCTTTTAGAATTTCTAGAATTCTACAGTTTCTTCAGAATGGTTTGGATAAGGGTTTGTCTGCAAGTTCCTTGAAGGGACAAATCTCTGCACTTTCTGTTTTGTTTCACAGAAAGATTGCTAAACTTCCTGATATTCACTGTTTTGTACAGGCTTTAGTTCGTATTAAGCCTGTTATTAAATCAATCTCTCCTCCTTGGAGTCTTAATTTGGTTTTGAAGGCTTTACAGGCTCCTCCGTTTGAGCCTATGCATTCTTTGGACATTAAACTACTTTCTTGGAAGGTGTTGTTCCTTTTGGCCATCTCTTCTGCTTGAAGAATTTCTAAGCTATCTGCTTTCTTGTTAATCTCCCTTTCTGATTTTTCATCAGGATAAGGCGGTTTTGTGGACTTCATTTAAATTTTTGCCTAAAGTTGTGAATTCTAACAACATTAGTAGATAAATTGTTGTCCCTTCCTTGTGTCCTAATCCTAAGAATTATTTGGAAAGATCCTTACATTCTTTGGATGTGGTGAGAGCTTTGAAATATTATGTTTAAGCTACTAAAAATTCCAGGAAGACTTCTAGTCTATTTGTTATATTTTCTGGTCATAGGAAAGGTCAGAAGGCCTCTGCTATTTCCTTGGCTTCTTGGTTAAAGCTTTTGATTCTTCAAGCTTATTTTGAGTCGGGTCAGGCCCCGGCTCAGAGAATTACAGCTCATTCTACTAGATCAGTCTTCACTTCGTGGGATTTTAAGAATGAAGCTTCAGTTGATCAGATTTGCAAAGCAGCAACTTGGTCCTCTTTGCATACTTTTACTAAATTCTACCATTTTGATGTATTTGCTTCTTCAGAAGCAGTTTTTGGAAGAAAAGTTCTTCAGGCAGCTGTTTCAGTTCGATTCTTCTGCTGATGTTTTAAGTTTTTCTTTTCATTATGAGAATAACTTATATTTTGGGTTGTGGATTATTTTTTCAGCGAGAAATGGCTGTTTATTTTTATCCCTCCCTCTCTAGTGACTCTTGAGTGGAGTTTCACATCTTGGGTATTGATATCCCATATATCACTAGCTCATGGACTCTTGCCAATTACATGAAAGAAAACCTAATTTATGTAATAATTTACCTGATAAATTCATTTCTTTCATATTGGCAAGAGTCCATGAGGCCCACCTTTTTTATGGTGGTTATGATTTTTTTGTATAAAGCACAATTATTTCCAAATTCCTTTGTTGATGCTTTTTACTCCTTTCTTTATCACCCCACTACTTGGCTATTCGTTAAACTGAATTGTGGGTGTGGTGAGGGGTGTATTTATAGGCATTTTGAGGTTTGGGAAACTTTGCCCCTCCTGGTAGGATTGTATATCCCATACGTCACTAGCTCATGGACTCTTGCCAATATGAAAGAAATTAATTTATCAGGTAAATTCTTACATAAATTATGTTTTTCAACAGTCTGTCCATGATCACACAATGATCCATACAGAAAAAAATACTTTACAGGGCATTTAATCACATGGGGTATGCAAAGGCAGCAACTGAGCAAGTGAAGGGCCTCAGGCTATTGATAACTATCCTAAATGAGCATTCCTATTCTATTAAAACTAATGCTTAGGGGTAGATTTATTAAGCAGCGGATGCTCCAATCTATCCCTGAAGTTTCCAGCTCGCCGGAAACTTAAGTTAAGAAGCAGCGGTCATAAGACTGTTGCTCCTTAAAGGGACACTAAACCCAAATTTTTTCTTTAATGATTCAGATAGAGCCTGCAATTTTAAACACATTTCTAATTTTCTACTATTATCAATTTGTCTTCTCTCTCTTGCTATCTTCATTAAAAAAGTAGTAATGTTAAAGGGACAGGCTACACCAGAATTTTTATTGTTTTAAAAGATAGATAATCCCTTTATTACCCATTTCCCAGTTTTGCATAACCAACACAGATATAATAATATACTCTTAACCTCTGTGATTATCTTGTATCTAAGCCTCTGCAAACTGCAGCTTTTTTCAGTTCTTTTGACAGACTTGCAGTCTAGCCAATCAGTGCCTGCTCCCAGATAACTTCTTGTGCACGAGCACAGTGTTATCTATATGAAATACGTGAACTAACACCCTCTAGTGGTGAAAAACTGTTAAAATGCAATCTGAAAGAGGTGGGCTTCAAGGTCTAAGAAATTAGCATATGAACCTACTAGGTTAAGCTTTAAACTAAGAATACAAAGAGAAAAAAGCACAATTGGTGATAAAAGTAAATTGGAAAATTGTTTAAAATGACATGCTCTATCTAAATCATGAAAGTTTTTTTTGGCCTAGACTGTCCCTTTAAGTTGAGGAGCCAACCCATTTTGGGTTTAGAAACTGGGTTATGCTTGCTTATTGGTGGCTAAATGTACCCACTAATCAGGAAGCGCTATTCAGGGTTCTGAACCAAAAATGGTCCGGCTCCTAATCTTTACATTCATGCTTTTTAAATAAAGATAGCAAGATAATGAAGAAAAATTGATAATGGGAGTAAATAAAATGTTGCTTAAAATTGCGTGCTCTATCTGAATCATGAAAGATTAGTATCCCTTTAACTCGTCCACCACCCTTTCGGTATATGATTGGGATGATTGACACCCCCTGCTCGCAGCTGATTGCTTGTGCAATGGTAACTGCCAACAGCGTATGCTGTCGGCATTTAGTGATGCCGGGCAGACATAATTCACTGCAGTGAATCATGCCCGCCAGGCATTTGATAAATCTACCCCTTAATGTCCGATTGCTTCATCAGCTAATGAGCATTAGTAGTAAATACACAGATTATACTGCTCTATTAGTTTTGGTCTATTTTAATCATGCCTGGCTAATAATTATTCAATAATTTGCTGAATATAAATACAATTGGTGTAGTTTTACCTTAAAACGTGTGATACAGATAAGTAATGTGTACACTTACCTTGCTCATTGCAGTTAGTGCAGGATCACACGAAGAATCAAGGTCTTGCACTAGAAGCTGGATACTGTTCGAAATCACTCTAAAAAACAAAATTTATGCTTACCTGAAAAATGTATTTCTTTCCGGGCATGGAGAATCCACAAAACATTCTAATTACTAGTGGGATATTCACTCCTGGCCAGCAGGAGTAGGCAAAGAGCACCCCAGCAGAGCTGTTAAGTATCACTTCCCTTACCCATAACCCCCAGTCATTCGGCCAAAGGGAAACAGAAAAAGATGATAACACAATGATATAGAGGTGCCTGAGGACTAGACAAAACAAACTGGCGTCTGAATTTAAATAAGGGTGGAAACCGCTTTAGTGGAATGAGCCGTAACTCTCTCAGGAGGCTGCTGTCCAGCTGTCTCATAAGCTAAACAGATAACACTTCTCAACCAGAGAGAAAGAGTGGTAGATGTGGCCTTCTGACCCCTACGCTTACCAGAGAAAACAATAAACATGGCAGAAGTCTGCCCAAAATCTTTAGCTGCTTGAAGATAAAATTTAATAGCAGGCTCAACATCCAAGTTAAGCAAAAGACGTTTCTTCTGGGAAGAAGGGTTGGACAAAAAGAAGGAACAACAATTTCCTGATTAATATTACGATCTGACACTAATAAGGTAAGGGGAATCACACTGCAAAGCCGAAAGTCGGAAACTCTGCGAGCAGAAAAAATAGCAAGAAGAAACAAAACCTTCCAAGATAGAAATGTAATACTAACAGAATGCAATGGCTCAAACAGAGCCAGCTGCAAAACTCTAAGAACAAGGTTAAGACTCCGAGGAGGAGCAACAGATTTAAACACAGGCCTGATTGTGACCTAAGCCTTAACAAAAGACTGAACACCTGGCAAAACTGCCAGATGTTTATGCAGAAGAATAGACAGAGCAGAAATCTGACCCTTCAAAATACTAACCGACAAAACCATCTCCAGACCCTCCTAAAGAAAAGCCAAAATTTGAGGAACCTTTACTCTGTTCCAAGAAAAAACTTTTGAATCACACCAATGAAGGCATTTACACCATACCCTATGGTAAATTCTGCGAGTAACCTGTTTATGAGCCTGAAGAATAGTATCTATGACTTTCTCAGAGAAGCCACGTCTAGCCAAACTTAGACGTTCAATATCCAAGCAGTCTGTCAGGCTTCTGTCCGTTCATCGCCGTGTTTCCGCGGTTCCCGGCTGTCCTCCATGGGCTTTGACGTCTCGTTGCCTAGCAACGTTACGCGATCGTTCCAGACATGCCCCTCTGACGTCACGGCGTCTCTGCTTGGGCTTTAAAAGATGGCAGGAGATCCTCCTTGGGGCCCGTTTGTTCTCTGTATTCCGGACTGTATTGTGAGTACCTTATTTCTATGTTTGAATTCTGAACCTAACCTGCCTGACTTCGCTTGCCTGAAACCTGTTTTGGATATTTTTGATTCCTGCCTGCCTGACTTGGAGTTTTGCCAGGTTTCCTCAATCTTTCTGTTTAATGTTCTGACCCTTTTCAGCTTGATTATTTGCTTTACTCAAACCTGCTTAAAGGAACATTTACCTTTGTTTGGTGCTAACCTGCTTAAAGGGACATTTATCATTTGCTTTACTCAAACCTGCTTAAAGGAACATTTACCTTTGTTTGGTGCTAACCTGCTTAAAGGGACATTTATCATTTGCTTTACTCAAACCTGCTTAAAGGAACATTTACCTTTGTTTGGTGCTAACCTGCTTAAAGGGACATTTATCATTTACTTTACTCAAACCTGCTTAAAGGAACATTTACCTTTGTTTGTTGCTAACCTGCTTAAAGGAACATTTATCATTTGCTTTACTCAAACCTGCTTAAAGGAACATTTACCTTTGTTTGTTACTAACCTGCTTAAAGGAACATTTATCATTTGCTTTACTCAAACCTGCTTAAAGGAACATTTACCTTTGTTTGTTGCTATCCTGCTTAAAGGAACTCTTTACTTTGTAATTGCAAACCTGAGTGGGTCACGTCCTGGTTTATTCTCAGTGTGCTAGCGTGTGTTTTACTTTTCACGCTAGCAGTTGGGTAGAATCCTGGGCTGATCCGTTATGGCTGACACAGTCCGCTTCAGAGAAACCAGATCTGGATGAAGAAAGGGACACTGAAGTAGAAGGTCCTTCCTGAAAGGTAATCACCACGGCGGAAGAGATGACAGTCACCAGATCCGCAAACCAGATCCTGCGAGGCCATGCAGGATCTATTAGAATCACAGAAGCTCTCTCCTGTTTGATGTGAGCAATTACTCGTGGAAGCAATGCAAATGGAGGAAACAGGTATGCTAGATTGAAGCTCCAAGGAACCGCTAGAGCATCTACCAGAATGGCTTGAGGATCTCTTGACCTTGAACTGTACTTTGGAAACTTGGTGTCATCAGATCCAACTCTGGAAACCCACACCTGAGAGTTATTGTGAAAACCTCTGGGTGGAGAGCCCACTCTCCGGGATGAAAAGTCTGCCTGCTTAGAAAATCCACCTCCCAGTTGTCCACCCCTGGTATGTGGATGACAGACAGATGGCAATCGAGAGACTCCACCCACTTGAGAATGTGAGACACCTCCATTGTCAAGGAACTCCTAGTTCCTTCCTGGTAATTGATGTAGGCCACCAAGGTGATGTTGTCTGATAAATCAGACCAAAGCTAGTTGAGGCCAAGCAATTAAAGCATAGAAAATTGCTCTCAACTCTAAGATGTTTATTGGAAGAGACTACTCATCTAGAGTCCACAGACCTTGTGTCTTTAAGAAACCCCAATCTGCTCCCCAGCCTAACAGGCTGGCATCCGTGGTCCCAATCACACAGGAAGGCCTCAGGAAGCATTTGCCCCGAGACAGATGGTCCTGTGAAACCCACCATGAGAGTGAGACTCTTGTGGGGAATCCAAATTTATCTTCTGCGAGAGATCTTAGTGGTCCCCGTTCCATTGACTGAGCATGCAGAGGTCTAAGATGGAACCGAGCACAAGGAATGATGTCCATGAAGGTAACCATCAGTCGAATCACCTCCATGCAATAAGATAGATGGATGAATAGCAGACTGGAGAGACAGGCAAGAAACATGAAGCTTGGATTTTCTGACATCCGTCAAAGATCTTCATGGACAGGGAATCTATGATTTTTCCCAAGAAACAAACCCTTGTATCTGTAACAAGGGAACTCTTTCCCAGATTCACTTTCCACCCGTGGGAACGTAGCATAAGACAATATCATCTCCTAGATCTTGCTAGATGAAAAGAAAGATGGCGCTTGAACTAAAATGTCGTCTAGATAGGGCGCCACAGCAATACCCTGGGACCTTACCACTGCCAGAAGAGCCCCCACAATCTTTGCAAAAATTCTGGGAGCAGTAGCAAGGCCAAAAGGAAGGGCAACAAACTGGAAATGTTTGTCCAGGAAGGCAAACCTTAGATACCGGTAATGATCCCTGTGAATATGAACATGAAGATACCCGTCCTTCTGATCTATAGTCTTCATTAACTGACCCTTTTAGA
Organism: Bombina bombina; assembly: GCF_027579735.1. Taxonomy (NCBI): domain Eukaryota; kingdom Metazoa; phylum Chordata; class Amphibia; order Anura; family Bombinatoridae; genus Bombina; species Bombina bombina. The sequence goes on along the minus strand of NC_069501.1, from coordinate 651,113,672 downwards.
CCAAAGGAAGAATAGAACGGATGGTCTCCATCTTGAAGGACGGAACCCTGAGGAATTGATTGAGACACTTCTTGGAAACTACAAATAGATTTGAATAGAATCCTAGACCCTGTTTCTCTAGAGGAACTGGAACAATCACTGCCAGGGATGATAGGTCCTTTACGCAGTTTAAGAAGGCCTCTCTCTTTATCTGATTAGCAGATAACCTTGAGAGGTGGAACCTGCCCCTAGGAGGACAAGATTTGAATCCTATTCTGTAACCGTGGGATACTATATGTATGGCCCAAGGATCTGGAACATTGCATATCCAAGCCTGCTAAAAAAAAGAAAGCCTTAGCTTGCTTCCCCCTATTACATGGCTGACTAGACCTCCAAAAAGACTTGGATTGATCTGACTTGGAAGAGGAAGACTTCTGTCCCTTAAACTTATGAAAGCAACGAACATTTGAATTCTGGCTACCCATAGGTAGATTTTTAACCTGAGGTAGGAAAGAACCCTTTCCACCTGTAATGTCAGAAATAATTTCTGCCAGACCTGGTCCAAACAAGGTTTTACCCTTATAAGGCAGAGATAAAAGCTTGGACTTGGATTTAACATCTGCAGACCAAGATTTTAACCAAAGAGCTCTGCAAGCTAAAACAGTAAAACCAGAAATCTTAGCACCCAACCTAAGAACTTGCATGTTGGCATCACAAATAAAGGTATTGGCTAACTTAAGAGCCTTGATCCTGTCTTGGGTTTCCTCTATAGTAGTCTCTTCTAGGATACGATTAAATAAATCATTGCACCAATAAAATGCTGCCCCCGCAACTGTAGCAATACTAGCAAAAGGTTGCAAATTGTAATCCCTGATGAATGTACATCTTCAAAAAAGCCTCAAGCTTCTTATCCATGGGATCTTTGAAAGAACAACTATCTTCAATAGGAATAGTAGTTCTCTTAGCCAGAGTAGAGATAGCTACCTCTACCTTGGACACCGTGCGCCATGAGTCACGAATAGAGTCTGCAACAGGAAATATTTTTAAAAACAGGGGACGGGGAAAAGGGAATACCTGGTTTATCCCATTCCTGAGTTATAATATTTGCCATACGGTCTGGAACTGGAAATACTTCCACAGATGAGGGTACATCATATACCCTATTAAGCTTACTAGACCTCTTTGGATTCTCCGCAACAGATTCGGATTCTTCCACAGTAGCAAGAACCACCTTCAAAAGAACTTAAAGGTGTTCTAACTTAAATATGAAATTAATCTCCTCTGAATCTGCAGAATTTGTCACTACAGTATCAGAATCTGACAAATCCCCCTCAGAAGTCATTGAAGAATCATCCTCAATAATTGAGACAAACTGACTAACGCAGCTTTAGCGGAGTCAGCCTTACTAACATCAATATGAGATTTCCACTTTCGTTTACCAGAAACCTTTGGAAAAGCTGATAAAGCTGCAGAAACAGCAGAAGTAATCTGCTCAGCAAAATCTACCAGGTTAAAAAAACACCCCCAGGAGGTTGAGAGGAACCGCAGGGCACTGCATGTGAAGCTTGAGGGGAAAGCAGAGGTGTAGCTAGGATAACACTATCCTGAGAGACAGGAGGCTCAGGGAGAGACATCTTATCTTTAAGCTTTAAAGTTTTATTTAAACATGAAGAGCAAAACTGTACAGGAGGGATTATCTTAGCCTCCAAACACAATAAGATTTTTTTAAATGAATCAACTTCAGTATAAGTGTCCATAATTGGGTATCAGTTAACAATTAACAAAAACATTTAAAAAGCCAAATTAAGTTTATTTATATGAAGCAATAAAACAAATAAGCACTTAAACCCCTCAGCTCTGCTAAGGTCATACACCTCCAGAAGTTGCTATCCCACTAGCACAGAAAACCGGACACACCCGGTAGCAATAACACCTCCTTGTTACCGGAACAGCACAAATCCACTTGCCTCCACACTCGTTGTGGCAAACTCCGATCTGAACAGAGAAGCCGAAAACCAGAAGTGCCGAGGAGTGGTCATGTGACCACAATAAAAAAAACTTTTTTTTTTTAAATTGCGCCAAACAAAAATGGCGTGGAAACCAACAGCAGCACAGCAAAAGTGATTGGGCCAATAAGCTGAGCTAAAAAAAGATTGCAACAAGAAGTAAAACAAACACCTGTCAAACACTTCATACACTCTCCCATCTCTGAGCCCCCAATAAAAAATGATGCCTCTTTTCACATAAAAGCAGCGCCCCTAAAACAGATTCAAATACTATCCACAAGGATTTAACCCCTATAGTGCCGGTACCTTCAAACCTAGAAGGGAAAGCATTTACCTGTAGATCCTGCTCTGTCAGGCAGGAGCTGTTTTCTGAGGTGTGGCAGCTTCACCATATCTACCAGGGACCTATAGAAAAGAAAGAACAGAGTAACCAACACTGGCTTTCTATAATAGGGGTAGCAATAATGTTAGAAGTTTAAGCAAAGACCACCTCACAGTCTTCTAACTGCTAATAGCCACCATTACTTTTACTAAAGAGATTGACATGGACACAGCAGAGCCCCAATCCTTGCTTGCAGGGAAAAATACCCATTAAAGGGATTAAAATCTTCAGATACCATCTTCGCCATCCTCCCGTGATCAAGGCAAATAGAATGACTGGGGGTTATGGGTAAGGGAAGTGATACTTAGCTCTTCTGGGGTGCTCTTTGCCTCCTTCTGCTGGCCAGGAGTGAATTTCCCACTAGTAATTAGAATGTTTCGTGGACTCTCCATGCCATAGGAAAGAAAAAAAATGTAGGCTGTTTTTTTTTTCTTTAGACACAGAAAGTCACTTAATAGGCAACCATGATTAATGTTAGAGACGGTAAACATAATTTATGTTGAATTACTGTAGAATAACACATCAGACAAGTCAATGTTTTAAATAATAGTTTGCAATAGCCTAACTCCAATCTGAGCTTCACAGATAACAAGGTTAGTCACTGCCATAAAGTTAGAATAAAGTGAATTGTTTTGCAGTTATCAGTTAACCCTTTTAGTGCTAAAAAAAATGAAATCCAGCTTAGCACCTAGGTGGGAAATTGCTTAGCACTCAAAGGGTGCATAAGGGGACATATATGTAGCAGAATTAGCCTTGAAAGGTCAGCAGGGGACATATATGTAGCAGAATTAGACTTGAAAGGTCAGCAGGGGCATTTTAAGTTCTAAAAATAATTAGAAATTGCTAAATTTTCAGAGCTGAATAACATGAAAATGAAGCAAAATTACAAAATTATTTTATTATTTATAACTAAAAAATAAATAAAATGATATATATTAATCTTAAAGTGTTTACTATCCCCTTAAAGGGACACTAAACCCCAAAAAATTATTTTGTGATTCAGGTAGAGAATACAATTTTAAATAACATTCCAATTTACTTCTATTATCTAATTTGCTTCATTCTGTAGATATCCTTTGTTGAAGAAATAGCAATGCACATGTGTAAGCCAATTACACAAGGCATCTATGGGCATCTACCAATCAGCAGCTACTGAGCATATCTAGATATGCTTTTCAGCAAAGAATATCAAGAGAATAGAGCAAATTAGATAATCGATGTAAATTAGAAAGTTGTTTAAAATTGCATGCTCTTTCTAAATCATGAAAGAAAAAATGTGGGTTTCAAGTCCCGTTAAGTATATGTAATTAAATAAAATACATTATAATTAAGTGCTTATTATTAATGGGATAGTAAACACCTTCTAATCACAAGAATCTTCTGTTGCTATAGAATAACACAACACCAAAGTAGAAACATTTTTGAACAAACTGACGTCTTGTTTGCTACAAATGTTTTCCAAGAGCCAAACTCCACCCCTCACTTGGTCTTATTTGGAGGAACAAATCAGGGCTTAAGTCTGAAGCCGACAAGGCTAATCACATTAATTAAATTACCATAAGGTGCATTATTTTGGTGTTATCTGTTAAAGCCAGTTAGGGAATACGTCTGCAGTGTACTTTTCTTAATTGTGAGAATGGGAAAATCCAGTAATCTGAGGTAATTTACATGAAAAGGGGCAACATAAATAATGATAGCATATTACAATTTTCATTTATTATTATTATTATTATTATTATTATTATTATTATTATTAATTTGATTAAATGAATTGTTAAGGCATTTTTCTTGTCTATTGAACATTTCTTTATAATGTATTAGGAAAAATACATTATCCACACACATGCTAATACTAAATGTGAAAAGGCATAAAACAAAAGGTAATACACACGTGCTGAATGTGTCCATCTCTCCTGTGAGATTAATTCTCTCTCTCAATGTGATATCTACTTTTTCCTTAAGTTTCTCATCAAGCTGTTGTGACATGAAAAGAAATATGTCAGCTTCCAAAATGTTATAAATTGTACTAAAGTACAAAGAGGTCAACTTAGAAATATATACTGTATATATTTAATGTAATGTTAAAGGGGTAGAAACGTATGCACAATATATATTCGCAATTAAACACATCACAAAAAAAAGTAAATTTATGCTTACCTGATAAATTAATTTCTTCTACAATATGACGAGTCCACGGATTTCATCCTTACTTGTGGGATTTATCCTCCTGCTAACAGGAAGTGGCAAAGAGCACCACAGCAGAGCTGTATATATAGCTCCTCCCTTCCCTCCACCCCCAGTCATTCGACCAAAGGTAGGAAGAGAAAGGAAAAGCTAAAGGTGCAGAGGTGACTGAAGTTTACAAAAAAAAATATAACCAAAATCTGTCTTAAAATAACAGGGTGGGCAGTGGACTCGTCATATCGTAGAAGAAATTACTTTATCAAGTAAGCATAAATTTACTTTTCTTCTACAAGATATGACGAGTCTACGGATTTCATCCTTACTTGTGGGATACAATACCAAAGCTACAGGACACGGATGAAAGGGAGGGAACAAGACCCTAAAGAACCTAAACGGAAGGCACCACTGCTTGAAGAACCTTTCTCCCAAAACCAGCCTCAGAAGAAGCAAAAGTATCAAATTTGTAAAATTTGGAAAAAGTGTGAAGAGACGACCAAGTCGCAGCCTTGCAAATCTGTTCAACAGAAGCATCGTTTTTAAATGCCCATGAGGAAGCAACAGCCCTAGTAGAATGAGCCACAATTCTTTAAGGATGCTGCTGTCCAGCAGTCTCATATGCCAGGCGGATGATACTCTTCAGCCAAAGAGAAAGAGAGGTAGCCGTAGCTTTCTGACCCCTACGCTTTCCAGAAAAGGCAATGAATAATGAAGATGATTGACGGAAATCCTTAGTCGCCTGCAAGTAAAACTTCAAGGCACGGACCACGTCCAAGTTATGTAACAGACGCTCCTTCTTAGAAGGATTAGGACATAAAGAAGGAACAACAATTTCCTGATTAATATTCTTAGTTGAAACAACCTTGGATTCACACCAGAAAAGATATTTTGGCCATATCTTATGATAGATCTTTCTAGTGACAGGCTTACGTGCCTGAATCAATGTATCAATGACCGCATCAGAGAATCCCCGCTTAGATAAAATCAAGCGTTCAATCTCCAAGCAGTCATTTGCAGAGAAATTAGATTTGGATGTTGGAAAGGACCTTGAATAAGAAGGTCCTGTATCACTGGGAGTTTCCACGGAGGCAGAGAGGACATGTCCACTAGATCTGCATACCAAGTCCTGCGTGGCCACGCAGGCGCAATTAGAATTAAAGAAGCTTTCTCCTGCTTGATCCGAACAATCACCCGGGGAAGGAGAGGAAACGGTGGAAACACATAAGCCAGGTTGAACGACCAAGGCACTGCCATGGCATCTATTAGTTCGGCCTGAGGATCTCTCGACCTGGAGCCGTATCTTGGAAGCTTGGCATTCTGTCGAGACGCCATCAGATCCAACTCCGGTTTGCCCCATCGAAGAATCAGTGAGGCAAATACCTCCGGATGGAGTTCCCACTCCCCCGGATGAAAAGCCTATCGGTTTAAATAATCCGCTTCCCAGTTGTCCACTCCTGGGATATAGATTGCTGACAGATAACAAGAGTTGGTCTCAGCCCATTTAATTATCTTGGATACTTCTGACATCGCTAAGGAACTCCTCGTTCCTCCCTGATGATTGATGTAAGCCACAGTCGTGATGTTGTCCGACTGGAACCTGATGAATTTGGCCGAAGCCAACTGGGGCCACGCCTCAAGCGCATTGAATATTGCTCTCAATTCCAGAATATTGATTGGAAGTAGAGCCTCCATACACCCTGAGCTTTCAGGGAATTCCAGACTGCACCCCAGCCTAGTAGACTGGCGTCCGTTGTCACTATCACCCATGAGGGTCTGCGGAAACACGTCCCCTGGGACAGATGATCCGGCGACAACCACCAAAGAAGAGTTTTTCTGGTCTCTCGATCCAGATTTATCAGAGGAGACAAATTTGTATAGTCCCCATTCCACTGTCCGAGCATGCACAGTTGCAATGGTCTGAGATGAAACCGAGCAAATGGAATGATGTCCATTGCCGCCACCATCAACCCAATTACCTCCATACACTGAGCCACTGATGGCCGAGGATTGGACTGAAGGGCTCGACAAGTAATTAGAATTTTTGACTTTCTGACCTACATCAGAAAAATCTTCATTGCTATAGAATCTATCAGAGTTCCCAGGAAGGAAACCCTTGTCTGAGGGATTAGTGAACTCTTTTCTAGATTAACTTTCCAACCGTGAGTTCTCAGAAAGGACAGTACTGTGTCTGTGTGAGACCTTGTTAAATGATAAGTTGACGCCTGAATCAAGATATCGTCCAGATAAGGCGCCACTGCTATGCCCCGCGGCCTGAGAACCGCCAGAAGGGACCCTAGAACCTTTGTGAAGATCCTGGGTGCCGTGGTCAACCCGAAGGGAAGGGCCACGAACTGAAAATGTTTGTCCAGAAAGGCAAACCTCAGGAACTGGTGATGATCTCTGTGGATAGGAATATGAAGATATGCACCCTTCAAGTCCACGGTAGTCATATATTGACCCTGCTGGATCAATGGAAGGATTGCCCGGATAGTCTCCATCTTGAAAGATGGAACTCTGAGAAATTTGTTTAGACTCTTGAGATCTAAAATGGGTCGGAACGTTCCCTCTTTTTTGGGAACCACAAAAAGATTTGAATAAAACCCTTGCCCCTGTTCCTGTATGGGGACGGGACATATTACTCCCATAGTGGAGAGGTCTTTTACACAACGTAAGAACGCCTCTCTTTTTATCTGGTCTACAGACAATCGTGAAAGAAGAAACCTTCCCCTTGGGAAGGAATTTTTGAACTCCAGCTGATATCCCTGAAACACGATTTCCAGTGTCCAGGGATCCTGAACGTCTCTTATCCAAGCCTGGACGAAGAGAGAACGTCTGCCCCCTACTAGATCCGGTCCCGGATCGGGGGCCGCCCATTCATGCTGTCTTGAGTTGTTTACCCTTGTTCCAAGCCTGGTTAGGTCTCCAGATGGCCTTGGCTTGAGAAAAGTTCCCTTCCTGCTTAGCGGCAGAGAAAGGGGGGACTCCCTTGAAATTACAAAAGGAACGAAAATTACTCTGTCGTCCCCTTTGCTTAGAAGTTTTGTCTTGAGGGAGTAGATGACCCTTACCTCCCGTAATGTCAGAAATGATTTCTTTCAAATCAGGACCGTAGAGGGTCTTTCCCTTAAAGGGAATAGTCAAAAGCTTGGATTTAGAGGACACATCCGCAGACCAAGATTTTAACCATAAGGCTCTACGAGTTAAAATGGAGAATCCGGTATTCTTAGCCGGCAATTTGGGGATCTGAAACGCGGCATCTGTGACAAAAGAATTAGCCAGCTTGAGGGCCTTAATTCTGTCCATTATCTCCTCTAAAGAAGTCTCAGTCTTCAGAGACTCCTCTAAAGCGTCAAAACCCAAAGGTGGCCGCAGTTGTGACTGGTACAATGCAGGCCGTCGGTTGCAATAAATATCCCTGGTGAACAAAAAGCTTCTTAAGAAGACCCTCCAACTTTTTATCCATAGGGTCTTTGAATGCACAACTGTCCTCAATAGGGATAGTCGTACGTTTAGCCAGGGTAGAAATAGCTCCCTCCACCTTAGGGATCGTTTGCCAAGAGTCCCGAACGTTGTCAGCTATAGGGTACATCTTCTTAAAACTAGGGGAAGGTGAGAACGGAATAACCGGTCTTTACCATTCCCGTATAACAATTTCCGTCAATCTTTTAGGAACCGGAAAAACATCAGAGTAAGAAGGAATTTCTAAGTATTTATCCATCTTACACAATTTCTCTGGAGGTACCACAATAGAGTCACAGTCGTCCAGAGTCATTAAAACCTCCCGCAGTAACAGGTGGAGATGTTCAAGTTTAAATCTGAAGGACTTGATGTCCGAATCTGTCTGGGGTAATGCACTCGCTAAGTCAGACAGTTCTCCCTCAGAAAGGGTCTCCCTACCCCCCAATTCAGATCCTTGGGAGGGTACATCGGAGATAGTCATCAAAGCATCAGAAGTCGCAGGAACCATATGGGTTTCTGTCCTGCTGCGTTTGCCCTGTAATATTGGCAACTTAGATAACACTTCTGTGAGAGTAGATGACATAACTGCAGCCATATCCTGCAAGGTGAAAGCAACAGACGTCGATGAAGAACATGGCGTCGCTTGAGCGGGCGTTAAAGGCTATGACGCCTGGGGAGAAAGTTGCGGCATACCCTGAATCTCATCAGTCTAAGCACCTTCCTTAGACATATCTTTATTAAAAAATATTTTTTCTTTACATTGTAAAGCTCTTTCAACACAAGTATCACAAAGTGTAACAGGGGGTTACACAACGGCATCTAAACACATGTACTTCATTGTAACAGATGCAAAGTACAAACATGGTCAATCCCTGATAAACAATCAGAACAGAAAGTGGAGCAAAAAATAGTGTACTGTGTCTTTAAAATTTGCCAACGCATATTATTATGCTCAAAATTAAATCAAGTATTTGAGATATTTTAGCTTCAAGTGCGGTCAATGTATACCTCGCACCACTCACATGGGGCCCTTTTTAGAATCACACCGTTACTCACAGTCACCCCGCCACAGCTCCGCTGCGGCTCCTACCTGCCTCCGTGTGACCACCGCTGTTCTCCTATTAGCGTGCCTAAGACCGCTTGTAAATATCGTGACAAGTGGACTTAGGTGCTGTACGCACACACTTGTTTCCAAGCACTTGTTCACCGGGACTCGGCAGCTGCGTAACTGCGTGCCAAACGTGCAAACTAAAGTCCCGCCCTTCGTGGGCGGAACAGATTGCACAGAGCCCGGGAAAAATAAAGGCCTAGTAACGTCAAGTACTAAAAACTTAAGTCACAAACACCTGTCTAACAGTCTATTCCCCAGCGTCAGCCTCACAAAAATAAACAAAGTTATGCCCGCTACAGCGCTCTCACATCTGAGCACTATAGAAACCTCCCAGGGCTCCTGGCTAAAATTATTAAAATGCCGGACTGTCTGGAGGAAATAAAAAAGGAAATTTATGCTTAACTGATAAATTTATTTTGTCTACGATATGACGAGTCCACGGATTTCATCCTTACTTGTGGGATTTATCCTCCTGCTAACAGGAAGTGGCAAAGAGCACCACAGCAGAGCTGAATATATAGCTCCTCCCTTCCCTCCACCTCCAGTCATTCGACCAAAGTTAGGAAGAGAAAGGAAAAGCCAAAGGTGCAGAGGTGACTGAAGTTTATAAAAAATAAAATAATCTAAACCTGTCTAAAAAATGACGGGGTGGGCTGTGGACTCTTCATATCGTAGAAGAAATAAATTTATCAGGTAAGCATACATTTCCTTTTCTTCTACAAGATATGACGAGTCCACGGATTTCATCCTTACTTGTGGGATACAATACCAAAGCTACAGGACACGGATGAAAGGGAGGGACAAGACAGGAACCTAAACGGAGGGCACCACTGCTTGAAGAACCTTTCTCCCAAAACCAGCCTCAGAAGAAGCAAAAGTATCAAATTTGTAAAATTTGGAAAAAGTGTGAAGAGACGACCAAGTCGCAGCCTTGCAAATCTGTTCAACAGAAGCATCGTTTTTAAATGCCCATGAGGAAGCCACAGCCCTAGAAGAATGAGCCGTAGTTCTTTCAGGAGGCTGCTGTCCAGCAGTCTCATACTCCCGACGGATGATACTCTTCAGCCAAAAAGAAAGAGTTAGCCGTAGCTTTCTGACCCCTACGCTTTCAAGAAAAGACAATGAATAATGAAGATGATTGACAGAAATCCTTAGTCGCCTGCAAGTAAAACTTCAGGGCACGGACCACGTCCAGGTTATGCAACATACGCTCCTTTTTAGAAGAAGGGTTAGGACATAATGAAGGAACAACAATTTCCTGATTAATATTCTTATTAGAAACAACCTTAGGAAGGAAACCAGGTTTGGTACGTAAAACCACCTTATCAGAATGGAAGATAAGATAAGGCGAATCACATTGTAACGCTGAAAGTTCAGAAACTCTACGAGCAGAAGAAATAGCAACCAAAAACAAAACTTTCCAAGATAACAACTTAATATCTATGGAATGCATGGGTTCAAATGGAACCCCTTGAAGAACATTAAGAACTAAATTCAAACTCCAGGGTGGAGCAATTGGTCTAAACACAGGCTTAATTCTGGTTAGAGCCTGACAAAAAGACTGAACGTCTGCCAAACGTTTGTGTAGCAATATTGAAAAAGCAGAAATTTGTCCCTTTAAGGAACTCGCTGATAACCCTTTCTCCAATCCTTCTTGGAGAAAAGACAGAATCCTGGGAATCCTAACTTTACTCCATGAGTAGCCCTTCGATTCACACCAAAAAAGATATTTACGCCATATCTTATGATAGATCTTTCTAGTGACAGGCTTACGTGCCTGAATCAAAGTATCGATGACCGAATCAGAGAACCCCTGCTTAGATAAAATCAAGCGTTCAATCTCCAAGCAGTCAGCTGCAGAGAAATTAGATTTGGATGTTGGAAAGGACCTTGAATGAGGAGGTCCTGTCTCAATGGAAGTTTCCACGGAGGCAGAGAGGACATGTCCACTAGATCTGCATACCAAGTCCTGCGTGGCGACGCAGGCGCAATTAGAATTACTGAAGTTCTCTCCTGTTTGATCCGAGCAATCACCCGGGGAAGGAGAGGAAACGGTGGAAACACATAAGCTAGGTTGAACGACCAAGGCATCTATCAGTTCGACCTGGATCCGTATCTTGGGAGCTTGGCATTCCCCATCGGAGAATCAGGGAGGCAAAGACCTCCGGATGGAGTTCCCACTTCCCCAGATGAAATTTCTGTCGGCTTAAAAAGTCCGCTTCCCAATTCTCCACTCCTGGGATGTAGATTGCTGACAGATAACAAGAGTGAGCCTCCGCCCATCGAATTATCTTGGATACCTCTGTCATCGCTAAGGAACTCCTTGTTCCTCCCTGATGATTGATGTAAGCCACAGTAGTTATGTTGTCCGACTGAAAACGGATACATTTTGCCAAAGCCAATTGAGGCCACGTCTGAAGAGCATTGAATATTGCTCTCAATTTTAGAATGTTGATTGGAAGTAGAGAGACTCCACCTGAGTCCACACACCCTGAGCCTTCAGGGAATTCCAGACCGCACCCCAGTCTAGTAGACTGGCGTCCGTTTTCACTATCACCCACGAAGGTCTGCGGAAGCACGTCCCTTGGGACAGATGATCCGGCGACAACCACCAAAGAAGAGAGTCTCTGGTCTCCTGGTCCAGATTTATCTGAGGAGATAAATTTGCATAATCCCCATTCCACTGTCCGAGCATGCACAGTTGCAGTGGTCTTAGATGAAAACGAGCAAACGGAATGATGTCCATTGCCGCCACCATCAATCCAATTACCTCCATGCACTGAGCCACTGATGGTCGAGGATTGAACTGAAGGGATCGGCATGTATTTAGAATCTTTGACTTTCTGACCTCAGTCAGAAAAATCTTCATGGATATGGAATCTATCAGAGTTCCCAAGAAGGGAACCTTTGTCTGTGGAATTAGTGAACTCTTTTTTAGATTCACTTTCCATCAGTGAGTTCTCAGAAAGGACAGCACCGTGTCTCTATGAGATCTTGTCAGATGATAAGTCGACGCCTGGATTAGAATATCGTCCAGATAAGGCGCTACTGCAATGCCCCACGGCCTGAGAACCGCCAGAAGGGACCCTAGTACCTTTGTGAAGATCCTGGGTGCTGTAGCCAACCCGAAGGGAAGAGCCACAAACTGAAAATGTTTGTCCAGGAAGGCAAACCTTAGGAACTGATGATGATCCTTGTGGATAGGTATATGAAGGTATGCATCCTTCAAGTCCACGGTAGTCATATATTGATCAATGGCAGAATTGTTCGAATAGTCTCCATTTTTTTAGGAAGGGACTCTGAGAAACTTGTTTAGACTCTTTAGATCTAAAATGGGTCGAAACATGCCTTCTTTTTTGGGAACCACGAAAAGATTCGAGTAAAACCCCTGTCCCTGCTCCAGTCTTGGAACGGGACAAATTACTCCCATAGTAGAGGTCTTTTACACAACGTAAGAACGCCTCTCTTTTTGTCTGGTCTGCAGACAATCGTGAAAGAAGAAACCTCCCCCCTTGGGAGAGAACTTTTGAATTCCAGCTGATACCCTTGGTACACGATTTCCAGTGTCCAAGGATCCTGAACATCTCTTATCCAAGCCTGGGCAAAGAGAGAAAGTCTGCCCCCTACTAGATCCTGTCCCAGATCGGGGGCCGTCCCTTCATGCTGTCTTGGTAGCAGCAGCAGGCTTCTTGGGTTGTTTATCCTTGTTCCAAGCCTGGTTGGGTCTCCAGACAGACTTGGCCTGAGCAAAACTTCCTTCTTGTTTTGAGGAAAAAGAGGAAGAAGAGGGTACTCCTTTAAAGTTCCGAAAGGAACAAAAATTATTCTGTTTACCCCTCAATTTAGCAGTCTTATCCTGCGGTAGGAGATGACCCTTACCTCCAGTAATGTCAGAAATGATTTCCTTCAAGTCAGGCCCGAATAGGGTCTTACTCTTGAAAGGCATAGCAAAAAGCTTTGACTTAGATGACACATCAGCAAACCAAGATTTTAACCATAACGCTCTATGCGCTAAGATGGCAAATCCAGCATTCCTTGAAAGGCGGCATCTGTGATAAAAGAATTAGCCAGCTTGAGAGTCTTAATTCTATATAAAATATCCTCTAAAGGAGTCTCAGTCTTAAGAGACTCTTCCAAGGCATCAAACCAAAAAGCCACTGCAGTGGTAACTGGTACAATGCAGGCTGTCGGTTGTAAAAGGAAACCCTGATCAATAAATAACATTTTTAGAAGACCCTCCAATTTCTTATCCATAGGGTCTTTGAAAGCACAGCTGTCCTCAATAGGAATAGTTGTACGCTTTGCAAGGGTAGATATAGCTCCCTCCACCTTAGGGACTTTCTGCCAAGAGTCCCGGAGTGTTTTAGATATGGGATACATTTTATAAAAATTGGGATTAGGTGAGAACGGTATGCCCGGTCTGTCCCATTCCCTTTTAATAATCTCAGAAATTCTCTTAGGAACCGGAAAAACATCAGTGTAAGCAGGTACCTCTAAGTATTTGTCCATTTTACACAATTACTCTGGTGGTACCATAATAGAATCACAGTCATCCAGAGTCGCTAAAACCTCCCGAAGTAACAGGCCGATGTGTTCCAGCTTAAATCTAAAGGACATGACGTCCGAGTCTGTCTGAGGTAACACACTTCCCGATTCCGAAAGTTCTCCCTCAGACAAAAGTTCCCTGACCCCCAATTCAGATCCCTGTGAGGGTACATCGGAAATAGCCAACAAAGCATCAGAGGACTCAGTATTCACATTGATTCCAGTACTACTGCGTTTGCCCTGTAACACTGGTAACCTAGATAACACCTCTGTAAGGGTAGTTGACATAACTGCAACCATATTCTGCAGAGTAAATGAATTAGACGCGGTTGAGGAACCCGGCGTTGTTTGGGTGGGCGTTAGAGGTTGGAATTTGGCGGCATATCCTGATTCTCCTCAGACTTAGAATCATCCATAGGCACACTTTCTTTACATAAAATATGCTTTTTACATTGTAAGGCCCTTTCAGTACAAGAGGTACACAAAGTAAGAGGGGGTTCCACAATGGCATCTAAACACATAGAACAAGGAGTTTCCTCAAGTTCAGACATGTTAAACAGACTAGCAATAGCAACAATAGTCGTTCTTTAACCTTATTTAATGACTCAAAACATTTTCACAAAAAAAATGTACTGCTCCTTTAAATAATAAAAGCGCAACAATTTTTCTGTATCTCACAAAAACGATTTTGCAGCAATAAAAAATATAAGAAGCTCAAATTTGCTAATGAATATTGCACAATCTGTTAGAAAATGCTAAATCACATTTTATATCATCTTTATTTGATATGACCAAGTTTTTAAACAATATCAGCCCCTGCACTTCCGCCTACCTGCCTCCAGGGTACTCAAGTATGCGACAACAACTATCCGGTGCTTGAAAAACGAAACTTGGATCCCACCGGAGCTAGGGCATTGCTTCCTTATACTGGAGAGAAACTGCGTGTCTGAGCGTGCGAAATAGGCCCCGCCCACCATGGGCGTCGCATCAGCCGTCCCCACAACCCCATGGGAAGAAAATTCAGTTAAGCCATGGGGTCCCCTAATGTATAGTAAAAATGACTACAATAAACAGCCATCTTTCTAGGCCAATTATCCAATAATAGGACAGTCTCTCAACCGCATCTCCCAGTGTCTAGCCCATATTGACTCACATACAAAATATAGTATGCAATATAAAAAACGGTAATTCCAGTACCCCCATAAAGCATATAGGTCTACTGCTTACCCCTTCCCCGGTAGGGAATAATGTCAGCCTGTTCTGCTATAACAAGTCTCCCCAGAAATAAAGGACTGAACATACCTCAATGCTGCTTGTAGCATGACACCGTTCTCCACACTGAAGATTTTTCTTGCACTACCTTCAGAAGCTCTGTGGGAACCAGAATGGATCTTAGATAACGTTTGCTAAGATCATCAACATTAGGGCAGAAAAAAATTTATGTCTCCATTCCTCTTGGGAATCCAGACTGACGATTTCTCCCTGAGGAAAATAGTACTCACTGGCACCATTTTAAAATAAAAAACTCCTTGATTGAAAAATATAAACTAACACTTCACTTTACCTCTTCCTATTACTAACACAGGCAAAGAGAATGACTAGAGGTGGAGGGAAGGGAGGAGCTATATATACAGCTCTGCTGTGGTGCTCTTTGCCACTTCCTGTTAGCAGGAGGATAAATCCCACAAGTAAGGATCAAATCCGTGGACTCGTCATATCTTGTAGAAGAAATATGTATGTTGTCATCTTTATTATGCAGCACATGACATCCACATATTTGCACAGGGATACCCTTATCAAGGCCCATAAACCGCAATAATAAAGTGCAGTCAGTTCTGAGTATCTGCTTTCAAGCCCCAGACATAAAAAGACTGCACTTACCTCCATGCTGAGGAACAGCATGAAAATACCCAGTGTCAAGAGATCCACTCTTCCTCCTGAGGTCCTGTGAATAATAAAGGGTCTTAGGCAAATTCACTAAGTCCACATCCAGGCAGCACCAATAAGGGAGGCGCAGTGAGACTAAAATCCAACAAGTTCCCAAGCATGATTGGATCTTCCAGAAGCTGCCCGGTAATAAAATAGTACACTTTGGCACCATTTGAAAATAAAAAACTCTTGATTGAAGAATCTAAACTAACACCTAGCTTTACCTTTTCCTATTACTAGCACAGGCAAAGAGAATGACTGGAGTGGGAGGGAAGAGCTATATATACAGCTCTGCTGTGGTGCTCTTTGCCTCCTCCTGCTGACCAGGAGGCGCAATCCCATAAGTAATGATGAAATCCGTGGACTCGTCATATCTTGTAAAAGAAAACAGATCTGTAGTGCGAAAATCTTTACAGTATTTTGCCGGGATTAGAGAGACAATTTCATATACGACCATGGAACGCCCATGTTCAGTCCATTTTTTGAAAAAGCTACAATTACACTTTGTATTTTGTATGAATTTAATTGTTTTTGCGCATCCAGTGTACTTAAATTACAATTTAATCAGTGCATATTTAATATGATTTATTTCTGTGTAATTTGCATACAATATTTATGTTTATGATAAAAAAGGATTTTTGTTGAACAATTTAATGCACATCAACAATAAAAAAAATTCCTGCATATTTATGTTAAATAATTCAATTATTAAAGGGACATAAAACCCAGAAACTTTCTTTCATGATTTAGATAAAGAATTCAATTTTAAACAACTTTCCAATTTGCTTCTATTATTTAATTTGCTTCATTCTTTTGTTATTCTATGCTGAAATGTTTATCTAGGAAAGAGTTCTAGCTGCTGATTGGTGGCTGCATATATATATACCAATTGTCATTGGCTCACCCATGTGCTCAGCCCAGAGGCAGAACTTTTTTTCACTTTCTGCGATGAGAATTTTTTAATTAATCTTTTTCTGCAGGTCATTTTGAAATGAAATTTGATTTTAAATTAGGCAGTTACACTAAAGCACCAATTAAATTGCAATGTGTTGATTAACTGGAGAGTAAAGTAATTTTTTAAAGTTTTATAATATATTGCATTGCAAATTAGCTGCAGAGAAAAATAAAATTGTGTTATTTTTTGAAAATGTCTCAAATATTTTTTTTCCTTTGCTTTTGGTCTAACATTACATAATTAGAAGGCTAAATGTAATAAAAAGGTGCATTGCTCACATTAAAGGAACACTAAACCCAAAATATTTATTTCATGATTCAGATAATACAATTTCAAACAACATTCCAATTCACTTCTATCATCTAATTTGCTTCATTCTTTAGATATCCTTTGTTGAAGAAATAGCAATGCATATGGGTGAGCCATTCACACGAGGCATCTATGTGCAGCCACCAATCAGCAGCTACTGAGCCTATCTAGATATGCTTTTCAGCAAAGGATATAAAGCGAATGAAGCAAATTAGATAATAGAAGTAAATTAGAAAGTTGTTTAAAATTGCATCTTCTTTCTAAAGCATGAAAAAAGAAAATAAATTGGGTTTCATGTCCCTTTAACTTATTAAATTCAGGAGTAAGAGCTTTGCAAAGGCTAAGAGGCAAGGTTAAATAAATAAATATAATTATGTATTGGTAATTAATGCAGGGACATGGCAGATTTCATCATTGTATTACTAAAAATCGCCATGTTGTTATGTGTCTGCAGGAATATGATTTTTGTTACAAATAAAGGGGAAACAATTATAACCTAGTTTCATCTGCTAGGGTAATATAAAGTAATACAGTAAATTAGGGCTGATGTTCAATGTTCCTAATAATTTGTGTACTATTATGAAAACAGTGTGCTCTATAAGAAGCTCCTAAATGAACAAACAAAAGTTTATATGGTAAATGTCAGCTACAGAAACACTTGTGACTTGAGCAACAAATGTGAGCACTGGTATCTTTTGTTAAGTTCAGTTATTGGGGTATCACAAACATCTCTAAATAATTATTTCACTACATTTTTAAAATGTTCCAAAGCAAAAGGAGTGTGTTAACTATACTAGTCACTAAAAAGTACAAGCAACGTCACATTTTCAAAATGCTGATTTTAAATATTTGTAGCCTCTCTTAAATCAGACTGCTATAACGGCAAAAAAAACTCTCCACACGGTAACATCAACATCTCATATAAGCTCAGCATAACTATTTGATAAGAGCCTCACCGCGGACACGGTTTCTTTGAAGAGAGGGCTGTTGTACTAAACTGATATAAATCAAGCCTCCGCAGACTTGCAGGAAGTAGCCACTCTGACACTCCCTCCCCGGCGCAGCAGTACCGTGCACGCAGAGCAGCCCTCCTTCACAGCTAATAAACAAATGCAGATGTTAACCCCATGGCTTCCAAAATAGCTGCAGTGTATTGCACAGAAATACATTGCAGCGATCTTTGTTAGCCATAGGATGGGGGTTTTAAGGTAAGCAGTGCAGCCACTATAATCAGATATGCACGCAGAGGTGAGGAGGAACTGACTTGTAGTTAGTTGTAAAGGAATTTCATAGCGTGCAGAGGAACGCTTCAGCTCTATGCTCTGCATCTGTAGGACCCAATCTTTCTGCAGACAGGCAGCATTTTCTGCGATGACATCGCAGATCGCACTATGTTCTGCCTTGGGGGTGCTCAGTAGTGCATTGCTGCTCCTTCAACAAATGATGGCAAGAGAATGAAGCAAATTTAATAATAGAAGTAAATTGGAAAGTTGTTTAAAATTCTATGTTTTACCTAAATCATGAAATATTTTTTTTTTTTTTATGTCCCTTTAATTTTGTATGATTTTTAAAATGACGAGTTTTATTGTAATGTATGCATCTCCTTCCCATACAAAGATGCAGTATATGTCCTTTAGCAATACAACCTGTTTTTAGGGTAAAAAGTGCAATTATCGGAATTCAACATTAGCGTTAAATGCATTGTGTTTAGCATAAAGCATTGAGTAATGAGTAGTATATCACTAGTACTTACAATAAGATGCTAAGCAGGCACTTACTTGCTGTGTTGTTGCTAGGCAATACTCTGCTGTACTCAGGATGCTGCATATTAGACACAGCTCCTCCATGGTGAACTTGGACACTTCAGACCCTTCCTTTTCCTTCAACAGACTGGTAATAGTGAGTCCAGTGCTGCTGCTGCTTGTTCTAATCCAAAATAAATGGAAACAAATAATTAGTTACAGTATATACCTGAATCAGCAAATAGATTACAGAAGTGCAAATTTAAATCAAATCCACCCTGGTGAAAACAACACTGAACTACAACTCACAATGTGCTGCTCCCATAATCCTGCTGTCCTAGGCCTAGTAAGTGTAGGCAAAATAAAAATACTTCCCTACCCTATCCCATTACAAGACTTCTACGTATTATAAAACTCAAAGAAGAAATTGTGTAATGAAATTTTAGTAGCTAACCTTATTTTGATTATTTTTATTTATATTATACGTTAATTCATAAAACTAAAAGTCTACAGAAAGAAGAAATTAGAAAAAATGCATAATTTATTTTGAGAGAGCAAGACCTATTTACTAAATTTCTGATACAAAATATCTCATGAGAAGTACATTAGCACCAGTCGAAAACTACTAACTGCAAATTGCTTGATGAATAATTAAAGGACCATTATATTGGAAACAATTAAATGCTCTAATTTGTAACACCAGTGACCTTACAATGCAGAGATTAAACACATATTTGAAGAATCATTCTGAAGCTGCATAGCACTGCCAGTCCTTTGTGGACATGGCAAACGACCCAATCATTGGCGGTAGTGACACGACCCAGCTGTATGTACAAATACCACTGCTGACTGGGACACTGGCAGTGCCCTCTCGGTAACAGCAGTGCTCTGCAGCTCCAGAGTGGTACTTTAACTATGTATTTAACCCACATGCAGGGCCACTACTGCTAAATTGACATACATAATAAATAGAGCATGTCATTTTCCACTATAATGCCTTTTTCAGTTGTAAACATTTATTGAAACAGCCTAAGAGAAATAACAGCAATGTCAATAAAATCCAAATTTTTCATATTAAGAAGCATCTTTGTTTCATACGTTTGAAAAATAGTTTTTGGGGGCCACTTGTATTATTACATGGTTTCTAAAGTCAATATAATTTCTATTCTAAGCAAATAAAAATATATTCAAAGTAGTTTTCAACAGAAAAGAATCTGCTGGTGTCTTATTGCAAGTAAAAAACAAAGCATGTACCTTTCCAACAGACCACAATAATCCTCATATCCCCTTGACAGGAATAAGGATTTTGTAGACTGCAAAGTTACTACCACATTTAGCAACATCACCACATGCGCGCACTAATACAGCAACTGTAGGAAGTGCTGCCGACAGTATCGCTTCCTTTACTATGCTATACGTATGTGCGGAATTTACAAGCCACCCGAGCATTGGGGCTTCAATAAAAAGACAACTGACTTAGTAGTAAAGGGCATAGCATACTCTACTGAATCATGTAGCTCTCCTACAGAATGACAGCCGATCCATGTCTGTGAAAATGAGATGGTTCCTTTATGGGTTAATAATGATTTTTGCAGATGAACACTGGCAAATTCACAAACGTTTAAAAGTACTTTTGTAAAAAGAAATATTTAACTGGTTTAGAAAACAAAACAATGTAGAAGTTAGATGCAAAATACCTACATACAAAATGTATGTTTTAAAATGTTGCATTGTTTTGCAGTCTAGGGACAAACCTCTTAAAAAGCCACTTGAGTGTTTATTTTATCTAAACTGCTGTGAGCAGTTAGGGACATATATAAATGAGCTTCTGCACATATCAACCAATCACCATGCATAACGTTGGAGAGTCAGTGTTTTCAACTTAACAGAATGCCATCCTCAAGGAAGCAGTAGAAAAACTAAAATTTTCAGATTAAATATACAGGAGAAGCAAGTAAAATAAGTAATACAAAGGTACACTGCAAGTTGTTTTACTAAAGCATACAAACTTATTTCATAAGGAATTACGTTTGGAGTTAACTAACAGGTTTTATTGATCATTGTCTTTCCCATACATTAAAGGGACAGAAAACAAAATATAATAATATGTTAAAAATATATGTAAAAATAAGTGGTCTTATGTGTTTGGATGTGCGCCTTTACCTGTTTTTGTCTTATACTTATTTTGGTCAATTTGGCAGCACTCCCACAATATATGTGCTAATATATCAAATATTTTTGTTAGGTGTGCTTAACCAAACCCGTTTGTTGTATAAGGGACATTGAACCCACATTTTTTTCTATCGTGATTCAGATAGAGCATGACATTTTAAGCAACTTTCTAATTTACTCCTATTATCAAGTTTTCTTCATTCTCTTGGTATCTTTTTTTTGAAATGCAAGAATGTAAGTTTAGATGCCGGCCCATTTTTGGTGAACAACCTGGGTTGTTCTTGCTGATTGGTAGATAAATGTAACCACCAATAAAAAAAATGCTGTCCAGAGTACTGAACCAAAATAAAGCCTAGCTGCCTTTTTCAAATAAAGATAGCAAGAGAACGAAGAAAATTTGATAATAGGAGTAAATTAGAAAGTTTCTTAAAATTGCAAGCTCTATCTGAATCACGAAAGAAAACATTTGGGTTCTGTGTCCCTTTAAATTTAAGGGAGACTGACCAAATCCCTTTGGTTAAAGCACACCACCCTGCTCAGGTGTGTTCCAGACTATTATTATTATTTTTTATTTATAAAGCACCGACAGATTCCGCAGCGCTGCCCATGGGTACAAGGATAACAGTACAGTGGAGAAACAATACGATAAGACACAAAATTTTACAGACAAATACAGGGGGAATTGAGGGCCCTATTCCCATGGGAACTTACAATCTAGACGGGTAGGAGGATTGGAAACAGGAGGTGGGGACTGCAGAGGTGAGAATGATATTATGAGGCGATAGAGGGCAACTGTTAGTTAATTGAAGTTAGTTTGTTAATAAGTCGGGTGATAAGCTTCCCTGAACAGAAAGGTCTTTAGGGAACGTTTAAAGGAGGAGAGGTTAGGGGCAAGTCTGACATCTCGAGGAAGTGCGTTCCAAAGGGTTGGTGCCGCACGAGAGAAGTCCTGTAGTCTAGAATGAGAGGAGGTGATGGTAGAGGACGCAAGAAGCAGGTCGTTGTTGGATCTTAGGGGACGGGCAGGAGTATATTTGTTGATGAGTGAGGACAGGTAGGGTGGGGCACCATTGGTGAGGGCTTTGTAGGTCAGGGTGAGAATTTTGAATTTAACTCTGCTGTGAATGGGGAGCCAGTGAAGGGACTCACAGAGAGGCGCAGCAGAAGCAGAGCGTCGAGAGAGGTGGATTAGCCTGGCAGATGCATTTAGGACGGATTGGAGGGGAGAGAGGCAAGAGAGAGGGAGGCCAATTAGTAAGTTGTTACAGTAGTCAAGTCGGGAAATTAACAGGGAGTGGACGAGCTGTTTGGTAGTTTCAGCACTCAGAAACGGACGAATTTTGGAGATATTGCGTAGGTGGTTGCGGCAGGATGAAGAGAGCAGTTGGATGTGGGGAATGAAGGACCAATTTGAGTCAAGCGTGACTCCGAGGCAGCGGACTTGGGGTGATGGGGAGATAGTGGTGCCGCCAACAGTGATAGAAAAATTAGAGACTGGAGTAGAGCTAGAAGGGGGGAATTAGAAGTAGTTCGGTCTTGGACATATTTATTTTTAGGTGGTGAGAGGCCATCCAGGAGGAAATGCCAGATAAGCAGTCACTGATGTGAGAGTTGACAGAAGGAGAGAGTGCAGGGGTGGAAAGGTAGATCTGGATATCATCAGCATAGAGGTGATAGCTGAAGCCATAGCTGTTGATAAGTTTACCCAGTGAAGAAGTGTAAATAGAGAAGAGTAGAGGACCCAGGACAGAGCCTTGAGGTACTCCAACAGACAGGGACAATAGAGAGGATGAGTCACCAGCAAAAGAGACTGAGAAGGATCTGTTAGAGAGATAAGAGTGAATCCAGGAGAGGGCAGTGTCACAGAGACCAAGAGAACTGAGAGACCGTAGGAGAGGGGGATGGTCAACAGTGTCAAAGGCAGCAGATAGGTCAAATAAGATGAGTATAGAGTAGTAGCCTTTGTTTTTAGCAGAAAGGAGATCATTAGTAACCTTGGTGAGGGCAGTCTCAGTTGAGTGTTGGGGACGGAAGCCAGATTGCAGGGGGTCGAGCAATGAGTTGGAGGACAGGAAGTGGGTTAGGCGATTGAAAACTAGGTTTTCAAGGAGTTTTAAAGCTAGTGGGGGCAGTGATATGGGGCGGTAGTTTGCAGGGGAGTTAGGGTCGAGGGAGTGTTTTTTGAGGATGGGGGTGACCTTCGCATGTTTGAAGGAGGCAGGGAATGAGCCGGTAGAAAGGGATAGGTTAAATATGTGAGTAAGAGCCGGAGTGAGGGTGGTAGACAGAGGAGGGATTAGATGTGAAGGAATAGGGTCAAGTGGGCAGGTAGTGAGGTGTGAGGAAGACAAAAGGGAAGCCACTTCACTCTCAGTGGTTGGGAGGAGGGTGCAGAGAGTGGCAGAGGGGGTGACTGGGAGCGGAGTTGGGAGATTGCAGGTTTGTGTTGGGATGTTTCCTCGGATTGCAAGTGTTTTATTGAGAAAATAGTCAGCAATAGTCAGACTATGTAATTGATTATATATATATATATATATATATATATATATATATATATATATAAAAAGCCAGGGAGTCTCATTCTGTGCAGTCTTGATTTGAGGCATAGTACTGCAGTGTTGGAATTCTATTTTGGTATATTAGAATTGAATGATTCAGCCCAGTAAGGCTAAACTTTATAGTGTTAGGATCAGTCTATTTTGGGACACCTTGCAAGTGGTGACTGGCTGAGCAGAATATGGCCATATTGTGTGACTAAGATCCCAACTTTATTTAAACATTTAAAAAATATTTAAAAATATGTTAAAAATATGTGTGTAAAAAATAAAAATAAGTGCGCCAATACCTGTTTTTGTCTTATACTTATTTTGGTACCACTCCCACAATATGTGTGCTAATATATAAAATGTTTTTTGTTAGGTGTGCTTTCTATAATAATATGTACTTTAATTACTTTTGCTGAAAATTTATACTGCAGTGCCTCGCCATTAACCCTTTATTTTTAGTTTCTGAATTGTAAAGCTCTAACTCCCCCCACACATTTCCTTTTATGTCTGTATCTAAATCTATTATTGTTTTGGTAGAATGCAAAAGTGAATAGGAATTATCTGCTGGAGCATGCCTAGAAGCTGTGAACTCAGTTGAAATGCAATACCTGTGTCTAAACACTGATAAGAGAGGGGGGGGGGATTGGCTTCTCCAGGTAGCTTAGCTATGCAATTAATTTTGCTTATTTTTGAAAATTATTTTAAAATACTTGCCAGCAATTTTTAAACATTTTTTTTTGCAAACTATTTTTTTATTAATTAGCCCTTTTTAGGCTATGCACAGATCTCAACCTGTTTTATGTCCCTTTAAAACTCCTTTGTCAGGACAGATGAATAACAATCTCAGATTTAAGGCACCAATGTTTTTTGCAAATAGAAGAACAAAAGACAGGGGCGCCACATAGCGTGAACCAGTATGGTGCACATAAATTGTATATATATATATATATATATATATATATATATATATATATATATATATATATATATATATATATATATATATATATATATATATATATATATATACACATATACACACACACACACACACACACACACAGTGTTACTGCTCTAGTAACAAGAATAAAGCACCTCCAGGTGCTATACCAGCATGCAGGAACCTCTCAGTCTCACTGCTGACTGGCAACCGGAACCAACATCTCCATGAACCTGAAGAAACGGCTGTTACAGCTGAGAAACATGTAGCTCATTGTATGATTGTTTTTCATAAAATTATTTTTATTTAGTTTATGTTTGCCACTATTGTTTCATCAGTGATTAAAGGGACAGTTTATTCAAAAAATGTCTCCCCTTTAATTTGTTCCTAATGATCCATTTTACCTGCTGGAGTTTATTAAATTGTTTACAAGTATTTCCATTACCCTTATACTGGCATTTGAATTAGTTTATTTAGCCTGTGGTATCCCCACCCATCCTGAAAGTTTTTGGCCTCAAGGCCAAGCTATAGATAAGATGTGTAAACACAGCCAGCAGAAGAAATTACACTCCCAGAGGGATATAGAAGAGACACGGTAATAAAATGTTAATTTTCCATTGTTCTCTACAAGTATTGTTCTCTACAAGTGGTGATTGGTTTATGGACAGATATAAGATAAAGAAGCAGGTATATTTACACTATGTAATAAAGTAATGAGATCTGATTATACCTACAAGCTCAACCCATTTTATTAGGTTGTGGCTTCAAAACACAAAATCAACTAATTCATATACACAAATAAAAAAAAAAGCAAATAAAAAAGCAAATCTCATACATTTTGTACTGTCCCTTTAACCCTTTGGCTGCTAAGCCATTTCCCACCTGGGTGCTAATATTTTAATTTTATTTTTGAAAACATTTTTTTTAACTTTTTTTTTTTTTTTTTACAGACCCCCAAGACTTACACTGTTGGAAAGGTTAGGCGATTACCTTTCCAACAATGGGTCTTGGGGGTCTGTAGCTGCTTAGATGCCTGAGATACAGGCTTCTAAGCAACATGCCCCCTCCTCCTATACTTAACATTGTTAAGTATAAATAAACTTGCACGGTGACGTAATCACGTAATTGCGTAGGAGCAGTAAGGAGCTTCTTTCATTTTGAAAATGAATTTTTTTTACAAATACTAGGTACGGCCATGGGATCAAGCATGGCACCGGCTTATGCCAATTTATACATGGCTCAATTTGAGAAATATCATGTATTTAATCCTAAACACAACTCCATCAGATTCTACCGTCGCTATATAGACGACGTATTCCTCATTTGGAGGGGTACCCCAGCATCCCTTACCAATTGGTTTAACACCCTTAATGACTTGGATTCAACCATTAAATTCAAAATTGAATGGAACACAGAGATATTTCATTTTTTAGATCTAGAGATCTATAAAACTGACTCCATGGGTATTGATTTTCTACATACCACTCTATTTCATAAAGACACTGATAAAAACTCTATTTTACACTACAACAGTTTTCATCCTCACACCCAAAAAAAACGGTGTCAGCTCCTCGCAGCTCCTGAGAGTAGTTCGGAACAACACCGATGACACCCATAAGAAAACACAGTTGTCTGAAATGGCAGAAAAATTTCTCCAATGGGGTTACCCTCCACAACTCATTGAAAAACAACTCCTGGTTGCTGAACAACAAACCCGTGATAGCCTCATGGAAAGGAACAAGACTAAAGAAGAAGATCCACGTATGAACTTTGTGACCACATATACTCCACTATCTGAGAAGATATCGAATACCATCAGGGACAACTGGAAAATTGTGGCTAAAGATGTGTTAGCCTACCGTTCTATGACCTCCCGCCACAACGGATGGTTTACAAAAGGTCTACAAATTTACGAGACCTTCTGGTCTTGAATGACCCGGTGCACTGCTACGAACGACGGACGTGGCTACCCTAAGGCCAAATTGGGATGCTACAGATGCGGCAATTGCGTTACATGCAATCACATGGTGACTGCCAATACCTTCCATCACCCATATACGAATAGGAAATACAAGATCAATCACAGATTGACATGTACATCAGAGTATGTGATTTATGCAATAATTTGTCCGTGTTCCCTGTACTAAATTGGCAAGATGGTCAACGCCTTCAAGGAAAGACTGGCCAATCATAAAACAGACATTCGTCAAGCTATCAAATCGGGTGAATCAGAGCAACCAGTTGCGAGACATTTCATGCAAGCAGGACATCCTTTGTCCTCATTGAAGGTCATTTTGATTGACCATGTGCCACGCTTACGGTGTGGTGGGGATAGGGCATTAACCCTATTGCGCCTGGAGGCTAGGTGGATCTTTAATTTGAACACTGTTGCCCCTAAAGGTCTAAATTCCACCATTGACTTTGGGTGTTGCTACAAATAAATAGCTTCACCATCCTTCTATCTCTGCCATTATTGTACTTATGCGTAACCTCCTTTGCAGGTCCTCTTATTATAGGTTGTGATCATTTTTCCCTATGATCCCCATTTTTTGATTTGTCTAAATGTATATGGCATTTTCCCTTCTTCAAGTTAACATTTGTAGTCTCCCATTGATACTTTTTACGTATAGAATGGTTGTGTTAGTAGATACACCTAATTGACTACTTGTTTCTTGGCAGCATTTGTTTATCTATGATATTTGTAAGGTGCTGCTTACATACATTGTTCCATGTCACTTGTGTGTTTATTATTATTCTTTTTCACATTTTGGGTGTTATGCCTCCCCCTGCCACTCCGTTTCAAATATAGTCCCATATAGGTCATCCCCTGTAATCCGCCACGCTCTGCGCTCTGACCGCTGGAAGTTTACTTATTGTTTCCATGACTACCTTCCTAAGCCTCGTTTTGGCCTCCGGTTACGCGTGACATCGCGCTGTCTGTGCCGCATTCTCAGACTCACAGGGCACCGGGCGGATTACTAGAGGACGGTTTGGTGCCTTTTATGTTAATATTGTACTTTGCATTTGTGTATATATATCTTGTCACTGTCTGGGTCCTGCATCTCTCACATGGGCTCCATTTGATAAAGGTCTAGGTGTAGACCGAAACGTTATGGGTTAAGGCCCTGCTGTTTTTTCCAAAGATTGGAATAAAGCCTTCTTTCTTATTATTGAAATTCCTGTGTTGCCTGCTTCTTTCCGGATACTTCTAAACACTGAGGCTAACAGGCCCATTTATCAAGCTCCGTATGGAGCTTGAAGGGCCGTGTTTCTGGCGAGTCTTCAGACTCGCCAGAAACACAACTTATGAAGCAGCGGTCTAAAGACCGCTGCTCCATAACCCTGTCCGCCTGCTCTGAACAGGCGGACAGGAATCGCCAGACATCAACCCGATCGAATACGGCCGCGAGTCAGCAGGGGGCGGCGTTGCACCAGCAGCTCTTGTGAGCTGCTGGTGCAATGTTAAATGCGGAGAGCGTATTGCTCTCCGCATTTAGCGAGGTCTTGCGGACCTGATCCGCAGTGTCGGATCAGGTCCGCAAGCCCTTTGATAAATGGGCCTGTAAGTGTGCATCTGGATATTCTACTTACATACATATATACATATATATATATATATATATATATATATATAAACACACACACACACACATTACATATATATATATGCATACATACACACACACACATATATATATATATATATATATATATATATATATATATATATATATATATATATATATATATATATATATATATCTTATACTAGGTGATAAACCTGCCCAGAGGGCAGTCTATTTAAAAAAAAAAAAAAAAAAAAACTACAACCCCCAAAGCTAAAATTACAAAAATAAAAAATGTACAATTATAGAAAAAAACAAACCAAGCTATACAAAATAAAACATTTAAACCTAAACTTATACCCCTATAAAAATAAAAACACCCCCCAAAATAAAAACACCCCCTAATCTAATACTAAACTACCAATAGCCCTTAAAAGGGCTTTTGTAGGGCATTGCTCTAAGTTAAACAGCTCTTTTACCTAAACAAATTACCCCCTAACAGTAAAAAAAAACCCACCCACCAAACCCACCCAAAATAAAAAAAGTAAATTTATGCTTACCTGATAAATTGATTTCTTCTATGGTAAGAAGAGTCCACGGATTCATCCTTTACTTGTGGGATATTATCCTCCTGCTAACAGGAAGTGGCAAAGAGCACCACAGCAGAGCTGTCTATATAGCTCCTCCCTTAGTTCCACCCCCCAGTCATTCGACCAAAGGTACAGGAAGAAAAAGGAGAAACTACAAGGTGCAGAGGTGACTGGTTTAAATAAAAAAAAATATAATCTGTCTTAAAATGACAAGGCGGGTCGTGGACTCGTCTTACCATAGAAGAAATCAATATATCAGGTAAGCATAAATTTACTTTTCTTCTAAACTTGTGGGATACAATACCAAAGCTACAGGACACGGATGAACGGGAGGGACAAGACAGATGGTTAAACAGAAGGCACCACTGCTTGAAGAACTTTTCTCCCAAAAATAGCCTCCGAAGAAGGTCGCAGCCTTACAAATCTGTTCAACAGAAGCATAATTTTTAAAAGCCCATGTGGAAGCCACCGCTCTAGTAAAGTGAGCTGTAATTCTTTCAGGAGGCTGCTGTCCATCAGTCTCGTATGCCAAACGGATGATGCTTTTCAGCCAAAAGGCAAGAGAGGTAGCCGTAGTTCTTTGACCTCTACGTTTTCCAGAACAGACAACAAACAAAGAAGATGTTTGACGGAAATCCTTGGTCGCTTGCAAGTAAAACTTTAAAGCACGAACCACGTCCAAGTTGTACAATTGACACTCCTTCTTAGAGGAAGGATTAAGACACAGAGAAGGAACAACAATTTCCTGATTAATATTCTTATTAGTAATAACCTTAGGAAGGAATCCAGGTTTGGTACGCAAAACCACCTTATCAGCATGGAAAACAAAATAAGGCGAGTCGCATTGCAATGCAGATAGTTCAGAAACTCTTCGAGCCGAAGAGATAGCAACTAAAAAACATAATTTATGTAAGAACTTACCTGATAAATTCATTTCTTTCATATTAGCAAGAGTCCATGAGCTAGTGACGTATGGGATATACATTCCTACCAGGAGGGGCAAAGTTTCCCAAACCTTAAAATGCCTATAAATACACCCCTCACCACACCCACAATTCAGTTTAACGAATAGCCAAGAAGTGGGGTGATAAGAAAAAAGTGCGAAAGCATATAAAAATAAGGAATTGGAATAATTGTGCTTTATACAAAAAAATCATAACCACCACAAAAAAGGGCGGGCCTCATGGACTCTTGCTAAGATGAAAGAAATGAATTTATCAGGTAAGTTCTTACATAAATTATGTTTTCTTTCATGTAATTAGCAAGAGTCCATGAGCTAGTGACGTATGGGATAATGACTACCCAAGATATGGATCTTTCCACACAAGAGTCACTAGAGAGGGAGGGATAAAATAAAGACAGCCAATTCCTGCTGAAAATAATCCACACCCAAAATAAAGTTTAATGAAAAACATAAGCAGAAGATTCAAACTGAAACCACTGCCAGAAGTACTTTTCTACCAAAAACTGCTTCAGAAGAAGAAAATACATCAAAATGGTAGAATTTTGTAAAAGTATGCAAAGAGGACCAAGTTGCTGCTTTGCAAATCTGATCAATCGAAGCTTCATTCCTAAACACCCAGGAAGTAGAAACTGAACTAGTAGAATGAACTGTAATCCTTAGAGGCGGAGTTTTACCCGACTCAACATAAGCATGATGAAATAAAGATTTCAACCAAGATGCCAAAGAAATGGCAGAAGCTTTCTGGCCTTTTCTAGAACCGGAAAAGATAACAAATAAACGAGAAGTCTTACGAAAAGACTTAGTAGCTTCAACATAATATTTCAAAGCTCTAACAACATCCAAAGAATGCAACGATTTCTCCTTAGAATTCTTAGGATTAGGACATAATGAAGGAACCACAATTTCTCTACTAATGTTGTTGGAATTCACAACTTTAGGTAAAAAATCAAAAGAAGTTCGCAACACCGCCTTATCCTGATGAAAAATCAGAAAAGGAGACTCACAAGAAAGAGCAGATAATTCAGAAACTCTTCTGGCAGAAGAGATTGCCAAAAGGAACAAAACTTTCCAAGAAAGTAATTTAATGTCCAATGAATGCATAGGTTCAAACGGAGGAGCTTGAAGAGCCCCCAGAACCAAATTCAAACTCCAAAGAGGAGAAATTGACTTAATGACAGGTTTTATATGAACCAAAGCTTGTACAAAACAATGAATATCAGGAAGAATAGCAATCTTTCTATGAAAAAGAACAGAAAGAGCAGAGATTTGACCTTTCAAGGAACTTGCGGACAAACCCTTATCTAAACCATCCTGAAGAAACTGAAAAATTCTCGGTATTCTAAAAGAATGCCAAAAAATGATGAGAAAGACACCAAGAAATATAAGTCTTCCAGACTCTATAATATATCTCTCTAGATACAGATTTACGCGCCTGTAACATAGTATTAATCACAGAGTCAGAGAAACCTCTTTGACCAAGAATCAAGCGTTCAATCTCCATACCTTTAAATTTAAGGATTTCAGATCCTAATGGAAAAAAAGGACCTTGCGACAGAAGGTCTGGTCTTAACGGAAGAGTCCACGGTTGGCAAGAGGCCATCCGGACCAGATCCGCATACCAAAACCTGTGAGGCCATG
Organism: Bombina bombina; assembly: GCF_027579735.1. Lineage (NCBI taxonomy): Eukaryota > Metazoa > Chordata > Amphibia > Anura > Bombinatoridae > Bombina > Bombina bombina. Next base: position 651,082,658 of record NC_069501.1, on the reverse strand, counting down.
CCGGAGCTACCAGCAGAACAAACGAGCATTCCTTCAGAATCTTGGAGATTACTCTTGGAAGAAAAACTAGAGGCGGAAAGATATAGGCAGGATGATACTTCCAAGGAAGTGATAATGCATCCACTGCCTCCGCCCGAGGATCCCGGGATCCGGACAGATACCTGGGAAGTTTCTTGTTTAGATGAGAAGCCATCAGATCTATTTCTGGGAGTTCCCACATTTGAACAATCTGAGGAAATACCTCTGGGTGAAGAGACCATTCGCCCAGGTGCAACGTTTGGCGACTGAGATAATCCGCTTTCCAATTGTCCATACCTGGGATATGAACCGCAGAGATTAGACAGGAGCTGGATTCCGCCCAAACCAAAATTCGAGATACTTCTTTCATAGCCAGAGGACTGTGAGTCCCTCCTTGATGATTGATGTATGCCACAGTTGTGACATTGTCTATCTGTAAACAAATTAACAACTCTCTCTTCAGAAGAGGCCAAGACTGAAGAGCTCTGAAAATTGCACGGAGTTCCAAAATATTGATCGGAAATCTCACCTCCTGAGATTCCCAAACCCCTTGTGCCGTCAGATACCCCCACACAGCTCCCCAACCTGTAAGACTTGCATCTGTTGAGATTATAGTCCAGGTCGGAAGAACAAAGAAGCCCCCTGAACTAAACGATGGTGATCTGTCCACCATGTCAGAGAGTGTTGTAAAATCGGTTTAAAGATATTGAGATATCTTTGAGTAATCCCTGCACCATTGGTTCAGCATACAGAGCTGAAGAGGTTGCATGTGAAAACGAGCAAAGGAGATCGCATCTGATGCGGCAGTCCTAAGACCTAACATTTCCATGCATAAGGCTACCAAAGGGAATGATTGTGACTGAAGGTTTTGACAAGCTGATATCAATGTTAAAACTTCTCTTGTCTGACAAGGACAGAGTCATAGACACTGAATCTATCTAGAAACCTAAAAAGGTTACCCTTGTCTGAGGAATCAATGAACTGAATGGTAAATTGATCCTCCAACCATGAACTTGAAGAAACAACACAAGTCGAATCGTATGATATTCTTTGAAAATGAGAAGACTGAGCAAGTACCAAGATATCGTCCAAATAAGGAAATACCAAAACCCTGTTCTCTGATTACAGAAAGAAGGGCACCGAGAACCTTTGAAAAAAAAAAATTCTTGGAACTGAGGCTAGGCCAAACGGTAGAGCCACAAAACTGGTAATGCTTGTCTAAAAAGAGAATCTCAGATACTAAAAGTGATCTGGATGAATCGGAATATGCAGGTACACATCCTGTAAATCTATTGTAGACATATAATGCCCTTGCTAAACAAAAGGCAGGATAGTCCTACAGTAACCATATTGAATGTTGGTATCCTAACATAACGATTCAATAATGATAGATCCGGAACTGGTCTGAAGGAATTGACCTTCTTTGGTACAATGAAGAGATAAAATAAAACCCCAGCCCCTGTTCCAGAACTGGAACTGGCATAATCACTCCAGCCAACTCTAGATCTGAAACACATTTCAGAAATGCTGAGCCTTTGCTGTGTTACCTGGGACACGGGAAAGAAAAAAATCTCTTAGCAGGAGGCCTTAACTTGAAGCCAATTCTGTACCTTTCTGAAACAATGTTCTGAAACCAGAAATTGAGAACGGAATTGATCCAAATTTCTTTGAAAAAAACGTAATCTGCCCCATACCAGCTGAGCTGGAATAAAGGCCGCACCTTCATAGGTACTTAGGAGCTGGCTATAGGTTTCTATAAGGCTTGGATATATTCCAAACTGGAAATAGTTTCCAAACTGATACCGCTCCTGAGGATGAAGGATCAGGCTTTTGTTCCTTGTTGCGAGGAAAGGAACGAAAATGATTATTTACCCTGGAAAGAAAGGGAAAGCAAAGTTGACTTAGAAGACATATCAGCATTCCAAGTTTAATCCATAAAGCTTTTCTAGCTAAAATAGCTAGAGACATATACCTGATATCAACTCTAATGATATCAAAAGATGGTATCACCAATAAAATTATTAGCATGTTATAGAATAATAATAATGCTATAAAATTATGATCTGTTACTTGTTGCGCTAAAGCTTCTAACCAAAAAGTTGAAGCTGCAGCAACATCCGCTAAAAATATAGCAGGTCTAAGAAGATTACCTGAACATAAGTAAGCTTTTCTTAGAAAAGATTCAATTTTCCTATCTAAAGGATCCTTAAATGAAGTACTATCTGCCGTAGGAATAGTAGTACATTAGCAGGAGTAGAGACAGCCCCATAACCTTAGGGATTTTTGTCCCAAAAAACTCTAATCTGTCAGATGGCACAGGATATAATTGCTTAAACGTCTAGAAGGAGTAAATAAATTACCCAAATTATTCCATTCCCTGGAAATTACTTCAGAAATAGCATCAGGGAGATTAAACACTTCTGGAATAACTACAGGAGATTTAAAACCTTATTTAAACGTTTACATTTAGTATCAAGAGGACCAGAATCCTCTATTTCTAATGCAAATAATACTTCTTTAAGTAAAGAACGAATAAATTCCATCTTGAACAAATACAAAGATTTATCAGCATCAACCTCTGAGACAGAAACCTCTGAACCAGAAGAACCATTATCAGTATCAGAATGATGATGTTCATTTAAAAATTCATCTGAAAAAAGAGAAGTTTTAAAAGACTTTTATGTATACTAGAAGGAGAAATAACAGACATAGCCTTCTTAATGGATTTAAAAAAAAAAAAAAAAATCTCTTATGTTATCAGGAACACTCTGAAAATTAGATGTTGACGGAACAGCAACAGGTAATGTAACAGTACTAAAGGAAATTTTATCTGCATTAATAAGTTTGACATGACATGCAATACAAACAACAGCTGGAGAAACAGATACCAAAAGTTTATAGCAGATACACTTAGCTTGGTAGCTCCAGCACTGGGCAGTGATTTTCCTGAAGTATCTTCTGACTCAGTTGCAACGTGGAACATCTTGCAATATGTAAAAGAAAAAAACAACATATAAAGCAAAATTGATCAAATTCCTTAAATGACAGTTTCAGGAATGGGAAAAAAATGCCAGTTAACAAGCTTCTAGCAACCAGAAGCAATAAATAATGAGACTTAAATAATGTGGAGACAAAAATGACGCCCATATTTTTTAGCGCCAAAAAAGACGCCCACATTATTTGGCGCCTAAATGCTTATGGCGCCAAAAATGACGCCACATCCGGAACGCCGACATCTTTGACGCAAAAAAAACGTCAAAAAATGACGCAACTTCCGGCGACACGTATGACGCCGGAAACAGAAAAAAATTTTTGCGCCAAAAAAGTCTGCGCCAAGAATGACGCAATAAAATGAAGCATTTTCTGCCCCCGCGAGCCTAACAGCCCACAGGGAAAAAGTCAAATTTTTTAAGGTAAGAAAAAATGATTGAAACAAATGCATTTATCCTAAATATGAAACTGACTGTCTGAAAAATAAGGAATGTTGAACATTCTGAGTCAAGGCAAATAAATGTTTGAATACATATATTTAGAACTTTATAAACAAAGTGCCCAACCATAGCTTAGAGTGTCACAGAAAATAAGATTTACTTACCCCAGGACACTCATCTACATGTTTGTAGAAAGCCAAACCAGTACTGAAACGAGAATCAGCAGAGGTAATGGTATATATAAGAGTATATCGTCGATCTGAAAAGGGAGGTAAGAGATGAATCTCTACGACCGATAACAGAGAACCTATGAAATAGACCCCGTAGAAGGAGATCACTGCATTCAAATAGGCAATACTCTCCTCACATCCCTCTGACATTCACTGCACGCTGAGAGGAAAACCGGGCTCCAACTTGCTGCGGAGCGCATATCAACGTAGAATCTAGCACAAACTTACTTCACCACCTCCATCGGAGGCAAAGTTTGTAAAACTGAATTGTGGGTGTGGTGAGGGGTGTATTTATAGGCATTTTAAGGTTTGGGAAACTTTGCCCCTCCTGGTAGGAATGTATATCCCATACGTCACTAGCTCATGGACTCTTGCTAATTACATGAAAGAAACAGAACTTTCCAAGATAGAAGCTTAATATCTATGGAATGCATAGGTTCAAACCGAACCCCTTGAAGAACTTTAAGAACTAAATTCAAACTCCATAACGGAGCAACAGGTTTAAACACAGGCTTGATTCTAACTAAAGCCTGACAGAACGACTGAACGTCTGGAACATCTGCCAGACGTTTGTGCAGTAGAATTGATAAAGCAGATATCTGTCCCTTTAAGGAACTAGCTGATAGCCCCTTCTCCAATCCTTCTTGGAGAAAGGACAAAATCCTAGGAATCCTGATTTTACTCCATGAGTAGCCTTTGGATTTGCACCAATAAAGATATTTACGCCATATCATATGATAAATTTTCCTGGTGACAGGCTTACGAGCCTGAATCAAGGTATCTATGACCGACTCAGAGAACCCCCGCTTGGATAAGATCAAGCGTTCAATCTCCAAGCAGTCAGTCGCAGAGAAACTAGATTTGGATGCTGGAACGGACCTTGAATCAGAAGGTCCTGTCTCAGTGGCAGAGTCCATGGTGGAAGAGATGACATGTCCACCAGGTCTGCATACCAAGTCCTGCGTGGCCACGCAGGTGCTATCAAAATCACCAAAGCTCTCTCCTGTTTGATTCTGGCATTTAAACGAGGAAGGAGAGGAAATGGTGGAAACACATAAGCCAGGTTGAACGACCAGGGTACTGCTAGAGCATCTATGAGTACTGCCTGAGGATCCCTTGACCTGGACCTGTAACGAAGAAGTTTGGCATTCTGACGAGACACAATCAGATCCAATTCTGGTGTGCCCCATTGCTGAATCAAATGTGCAAACACCTCCGGATGGAGTTCCCACTCCCCCGGATGAAAAGTCTGACGACTTAGAAAATCCGCTTCCCAGTTCTCCACTCCTGGGATATAGCTTGCTGATAGATGGCAAGAGTGAGTCTCTGCCCATCAAATTATTTTAGTAACCTCTATCATCGCTAGAGAACTCTTTGTTCCCCCATGATGATTGATATATGCTACAGTCGTGATATTGTCCGACTGGAATCTTATGAATCTGGCCAATGCCAGCTGAGGCCATGCCTGAAGCGCGTTGAATATCGCTCTCAGTTCTAGAATATTTATTGGGAGGAGAGCCTCCTCCTGAGTCCACAAACCCTGTGCTTTTAGGGAATTCCAGACTGCACCCCAACCCAATAGGCTGGCGTCCGTCGTCACTATGACCCACGCTGGCCTGCGGAAACACATTCCCTTGGACAGATGATCCTGTGACAACCACCAAAGAAGAGAGTCTCTGGTCTCTTGGTCCAGATTTATCTGAGGAGATAAATCTGCATAATCCCCATTCCACTGTTTGAGCATGCATAGTTGCAGTGGTCTGAGATGCAAGCGAGCAAACGGAACTATGTCCATTGCCGCTACCATTAAGACGATTACCTCCATACACTGAGCCACTGACGGCCGAGGAATGGAATGAAGAGCCCGGCAGATGGATAAAATTTTTGATTTCCTGACCTCCGTCAGAAAATTTTTCATGTCCACCGAATCTATCAGAGTTTCCAAGATTTGAACTCTTGTGAGAGGGAGAAGTGAACTCTTTTTTACGTTCACCTTCCACCCGTGAGATCATGTCCGTGTGAGACTTGGCTAGTTGGTAAGTTGACACCTGGATTAAGATATCCTCCAGATAAGGTGCCACCGCTATGCTCCGTGGCCTTAGAACCGCCAGAAGGGACCCTAGCACCTTTGTGAAAATTCTGGGAGCCGTGGCCAACCCGAAGGGAAGAGCCACAAACTGGTAATGCTTGTCCAGAAAGGCGAACCTGAGGAACTGGTGATGATCTTTGTGGATAGGAATGTGTAGATACGCATCCTTTAAGTCCACGGTGGTCATATATTGACCCTTCTGGATCATCGGCAAAATAGTCCGAATGGTCTCCATCTTGAAGGATGGGGACTCTGAGGAATTTGTTTAGGATCTTGAGATTCAAAATTGGCCTGAAGGTTCCCTCTTTTTTGGGAACCACAAACAGATTGGAGTAGAACCCTTGCCCCTGTTCTGTTTCCGGAACTGGGCAGATCACTCCCATGGTATATAGGTCTTCTACACAGCGTAGGAACGCCTCTCTTTTTGTCTGGTTTACAGACAATTGAGAAAGATGGAATCTCCCCCTTGGGGTAGAATCTTTGAAATCTAGAAGATACCCCTGGGTTACTATTTCTAAAGCCCAGGAGTCCTGAACGTCTCTTGCCCAAGCCTGAGCGAAGAGAGAAAGTCTGCCCCCTACTAGATCCGGTCCCGGAGCGGGGGCTACCCCTTCATGCTGTCTTGGTGGCAGCAGCGGGCTTCTTGGCCTGTTTACCCTTGTTCCAAGTCTGATTAGGTCTCCAGACTGACTTGGATTGAGCAAAATTCCCCTCCTGCTTTGCGGCAGGGGAAGAGGTAGAGGGACCACCTTTGAAGTTTCAAAAGGAACGAAAATTATTTTGTTTGGTCCTCATTTTATTCGTCTTATCCTGAGGAAGGGCATGGCCTTTCCCTCCAGTGATGTCTGAAATGATCTCTTTCAGTTCAGGCCCGAATAGGGTCTTACCCTTGAAAAGGATGGCTAAAAGCTTAGCTTTTGATGACACGTCAGCAGACCAGGACTTAAGCCATAACGCTCTACGCGCTAAAATGGCAAAACCTGAATTTTTCGCCGCTAATTTAGCCAATTGAAAAGCGGCATCTGTAATGAAAGAATTAGCTAGATTGAGAGCCCTAATTCTATCCAGAATATCATCTAATGGGGTCTCAACCTGAAGAGCCTCTTCCAGAGCCTCGAACCAAAAGAACGCTGAAGTAGTTACAGGAACAATGCACGCTATAGGTTGGAGAAGAAAACCTTGATGAACAAATATTTTCTTCAGGAGACCCTCTAGTATTTTATCCATAGGATCTTTGAAAGCACAACTGTCCTCAATAGGTATAGTTGAACGCTTAGCCAGGGTAGAAATAGCTCCCTCCACCTTAGGGACCGTCTGCCACGAGTCCCGCACAGCGTCTGATATGGGAAACATTTTCTTAAAAGTAGGAGGGGGAGCGAACAAAATACCTGGTCTATCCCACTCCTTAGTAACAATTTCGAAATCCTCTTAGGGACCGGAAAAACATCAGTGTAGGCAGGAACCTCTAGGAATCTGTCCATTTTACACAATTTCTCTGGAACTAAAATAGGGTCACAATCATCCAGAGTCGCTAAAACCTCCCTGAGCAATAAGCGGAGGTGTTCTAGTTTAAATTTAAAAGCCGTCATATCTGAATCTGTCTGAGGGAACATATTTCCTGAATCAGAAATCTCTCTCTCAGCCAGCAAATCCCTCACTTCAGAACATTGTGAGGGTACATTGGATATGGCTAATAAAGCGTCAGAGGGCTCAGCGTTTGTTCTCATACCAGACCTACTGCGCTTCCCTTGCAACCCAGGCAGCTTAGATAAAACCTCTGTGAGGGTAGTATTCATAACTGCGGCCATATCTTGCAGGGTGAAAGAATTAGATGCACTAGAAGTACTTGGCGTCGCTTGTGCGGGCGTTAATGGTTGTGACACTTGGGGAGAATTAGATGGCATAACCTGATTCCCTTCTGACTGAGAATCATCCTGCGACATACTTTTAGTAGCTTAAATATGTTCTTTGCAATGTATTGACCTTTCAGTGCATGAGGGACACATTCTAAGTGGAGGTTCAACAATGGCTTCTAAACATATTGAACATTGACTTTCCTCAATGTCAGACATGTTGAACAGGCTAGTAATGACTACAAACAAGCATGAAAACACTTTATTTAGTGAAAAAAATAACAATCTTAAAAATCGGTACTGCACCTTTAAGAGAAAAAAAGCATACACGTTCTGCAAAACAGCCTAAACATGCACCAAATTTTTCAAAATTTTGTATGCAGACACCATATAAGTAGTTAAGATTGCCCCACAAGGAATTTTAACATTTAACCCCTTAATTTGCAAACCGGATTGAAAATAGGCCCACATCCGGAAAAAACACCCCCAGCACCTTGCCACAGCCCTGCTGTGGCCCTACATGCCCTCAGGGATAGTAAATGTGGGGTAAAAGCTTTGATTTGGCCCAAAACATACACCAGGGCCCTCAGGAGTTAGAGCTTGCTGAGAAAAACTAACTGCGCATCTGAGGCGCGAAAATAGGCCCCGCCCATCTCACTCTATGTCTCCACAGCCTCAAAGAACCGCACCAGAGTGGTTATAACTAGCCATGTGGGTTCTGAGACCCAAAAGTTAAGCCATGTGTGCCCTCAATAAAGTTGCCCAAAACGTTATTGCCACAAAACAAAGCACTCCCAACTCATAAAAACATTTGCCCACAAACATTTACAACTCAGTGTCAACCATATTTGTAATTGGCCCCATATGCAAGCTAAGTAATGCCCTTCTTTTAGCTCTAGGATTACTGCTTACCCTTACCCTCCTGGGTATAATGTCAGCCCTTCTGAAATACACAGTCTCTCCAGAAATATATGACTGAACATACTGAACATACCTCACTGCTGCATAGCATGAAAACGTTCCTCACACTGAAGTTTCCTGTACTCCTCAGCCTCTGTGGGAACAGTAATGGACCTTAGTTACAAATGCTAAGATCATCATCCTCCAGGCAGCAGTCTTCATCCATCTGCTGCCTGAGAGTAAATAGTACACACCGGTACCATTTAAAATAACAAACTCTTGCTTGAAGAAATTAAAACCTAATATTTTATCACCTCTTTCACGTACTTAGTAGGCAAAGAGAATGACTGGGGGGTGGAGCTAAGGGAGGAGCTATATAGACAGCCCTGCTGTGGTGCTCTTTGCCACTTCCTGTTAGCAGGAGGATAATATCCCACAAGTAAAGGATGAATCCGTGGACTCGTCTTACCTTTATAGAAGAAAAACTAACACTAAAAAAACCTAAACTACCCCTAATAAATATGTGGTACCTTATATTCAATCTTCAGTGTGCGACGCAAGAAGAGGAACGTCCACGCCGCAGAGGATCCTAGCATCGGGATGACAGCTCCGCACCTCTGCTCCGGATGAAGATGATGGGGCCGCCTGGAAGAAGACCTTCTCCGCCGGACTTCAGGAACATGAGTACCTATTTGGGGCTTAGGTTTAGGATTTTTTTTTTTTTTTAGGCTTGAAAAAGAGCTGAATGCCCTTTTAAGTGCAATGCCCATACAAATGCCTCTTTTAGCGGCACTGTATAGCTTTGTTTTTTTAGTGTTATTTATTTGTTGGGGGGGTTACTGTTAGGGGGGGGCTTAGTATTTTTTAGAGGTAAAATAGCTGTTTAACTTAGGGCAATGCCCTACAAAAGGCCCTATTGGTAGTTTAGGGCTATTGGTAGTTTAGATTAGGGGGTGTTTTTATTTTCATAGGGATTAGGTATAATTTGTTTTTATTTTTGATAATTTTCTTTATTTTTTTTTGTAATTTTACACTTATTTTTTGTAATTTAATGTTAGTTTTTTAATTTTAATTGTAATTTAGTAGTAATTGGGGTTAATTTAGGGGGTGTTAGGTTAGGGGGCTTAATAATTAAATTGGTTATTTGCGCTGTGGTTTTTTTGGCGGTTTAGAGGCTAATAGGTTAATTAGGTTGATTGTGATGTGGGTGCTTGGTGGTTTAGGGGTTAATTAGATTTATTGTGATGTGGGGGGGTTGGCGATTTAAGAGTTAATAGGTTAAATAGGTTTATTGCGATGTGTTTTTTTGCGGTTTAGGGGTTAATAGGTTAATAAGGTTTATTGCGATGTGGGTGGTTGACGGTTAAGGGGTTAATATCTTAATTATGTTATATGCGGATTAGGGATTAATTACTTTATTGTTTTGCGATGTGGGGGTTGACGGTTTAGGTGTTTGTTAATACTTCGTGCAGAAGGTTATTTTTTATTTGTATTTCTTGCGGGTGTTTACGTGTTTTTTTAGTTATTTTGTGCTGGCGGTTGCATGTTTTTTTTTTTTTTTTTAAGACTTCGGGTTTGCCTAACATTCCTTTGAGGATGCTTGCGCAACTGGCGACACCGACGGACACGTTACAAGCGCGATTATAGTATAGATTATTTTATATATATATATATATATATATATATATATATATTTTATTTTTTTTCATTCTATTCACAGTTACTCTATAGGTGAGAGTGCCCCTTGGTGTTTAGACTACATTTGTCTCCAATTGTTTATTAATGTTTTTTCCTATGTTATAAGTCTGCTATACTTCATCCATATATGCTTTGATAGTACACCATGAACTGAACATATTGCTAGAGAAAAAAACAAATTATGCTTACCTGATAATTTAATTTCCTTCTGTATGAGGAGAGTCCACGGCATCATTCCTTACTAATGGGAAATACTGAACCTGGCCACCAGGTGGAGGCAAAGACACCCCAGCCAAAGGCTTAAATACTCCCCCTACTTCGCTCATATCCTAGTCATTCTGCCAAGGAAACAAGGAACAGTAGGATAAATATCTGGGTATAAATAGTGCCAGAAGAGAAAACTTAATTTTGGCCCGCCCATCAGAGTATACGGCCGTGGACTCTCCTCATACAGAAGGAAATTAAATTATCATTATTCGGCTGAAGCAAAAACGTCAAACTTGTAAAATTTAGAAAAAGTATGTAAAGGGGACCAAGTAGCAGCCTTACAAATTTCATCCATAGAGGCCTCGTTCTTAAAGGCCCAAGAGGAAGCCACCTCTCTAGTGGAATGAGCCGTAATCCTCTGGGGCAGTCTAAGTCCCGCTGACTCATAAGCTAAGCGTATAACACTCCTCAACCAAAAAGATAAGGAAGTCAAAGAAACCTTCAGACCCATACGCTTCCCAGAGTAGATAACAAACAAGGAAGAATTTTGTCTAAAATCCTTAGTAGCTTGAAGATAAAACTTCAAAGCTCGAACCACATCCAAATTATGAAGTAAACGTTCCTTCAAAGAAGAAGAATTAGGACACAAGGAAGGAACCACAATCTCCTGATTGATGGTGAGATCAGACACAACCTTAGGAAGAAAACCCAAGCAGGTACAGTACGTAGGACAGCCTTATCAGCGTAGAACACCAGATAAGGAGGCTCACATTGCAAGGTAGCTATTTTAGAAACTCTGCCTGCCGACGCAATAGCCAGTAGAAAAAGAACCTTCCAGGACAACAATTTGATGTCAACCGAATACATAGGCTCAAACGGAGCCTGTTGCAAAACCTTAAGAACAAGATTTAAACTCCAATGTGGAGCATTAGATCTAAACACAGGTCTGATCCTAATCAGAGCCTTAACAAAAGATTGCACGTCAGGGAGCTCTGCAAGCCCCTTGTGCTGCAAAAAAGATAGGGCCGAAATCTGTCGCCTCAGGGAACTAGCAGAAAGGCCCTTCTCCTGACCCTCCTGGAGAAAAGAAAGTATCCTGGCAGTTTTAACCTTATGCCAGGTTAAACAACGTTCTTCACACCAGAATAAGTAAGCTCTCCACACCTTATGATAGATGCGACGAGTAACAGGCTTACAAGCCTGAATGAGAGTATCAATAATCAATAACCCTCTCAGAGAAACCTCTCTTGGCTAGGACTAAGCGTTCAATCTCCACACAGTCAGCCTCAGAGAATCTAGATTTTTATGAACAAAAGGACCCTGTTCCAGCAGATCCCTGCAACAAGGTAACTTCCACGGAGGAGATGAGGACATCCCCACCAGGTCTGCGAATCACATCCTTTGAGGCCACAATGGAACAATCAGTATCACTGATGCTTGCTCCTGCTTGATGCGGGCCACTATACGAGGAAGAAGTGGTAACAGCGGGAAAATGGAAATCAGATTGAACCTCCAAGGCACTGCTAATGCATCTATTAGCTCTGCTTGAGGATCCTTGGACCGCAACCCATATCTGGGTAGCTTGGAATTGAGACGGGACGCCATGAAATCTATCTCCGGAGTCCCCCATTTGTTGCAAATCTCTGCTAACACCTCGGGATGGAGAGACCATTCCCCCGGATGAAAGGATTGTCTGCTGAGGAAAATCGCTTCCCAGTTGTCCACACCCGGAATATGGATCACTAACAGCGAGCAGTTGTGGACCACCGCCCACTCCAGAATACGAGATACTTTCCTTATTGCTAGGGAGCTTCTCGTTCCCCCCTGATAGTTGATGTAAGCCACCGAGGTTATGTCGTCTGATTGGAATCTGATAATCTGGGACAAACCCAGAAGAGGCCAAGCCTTCAGAGCATTAAAGATTGCCCGATGTTCCAGAATGTTGATCAGGAGGAAGGATTCCTCTCGAGTCTACAGGCCCTGTGCCTTCCTGGCACCCCAAAGAGCTCCCCATCCTGATAGACTTGCGTCCATAGTCAAAATCTCCCAGGATGGTCTCAAAAAGGATGTCCCTTGGGACAGGTGATCTGGACAGAGCCACCAGGAGAGCGATTTTCTCGACCGGTTGTCCAGAAAAACCTGTTGAGACAGATCCGAATGATCGCTGTTCCAGCGTCTCAGCATGCCCAGCTGTAGTGGTCTGAGATGGAATCTGGCAAAAGGAATGGTGTCCATCCTGGACACCATGAGACCAATCACCTCGATACACCTAGCCACAGAGGGCCTTAAGGAGGTCTGGAGGGCACAACAAGCGGAAGTTAGCTTGTAACGTCTCTGGTCTGTATCCTCATGGATATGGAGTCTATTATCGTACCCAGGAATTCCACCCTCGTACTGGGAATAAAAGAACTCTTTTCTAAGTTTATTTCCCATCCATGAGATTGAAGAAGAAACAGAAGAGATTTTGAATGGTCTTCTACCAAACGACAAGATGGTGTCGCAAACCTTAGGAACTTGAAGTGTTCCATGTGTATTGGAACATGAAGGTAAGCATCCTTCAGATCTATAGTGGTCATGAACCGTCCTTCCTGAACTAAGGAAAGGATGGACCTTATCGTCTCCATCTTGAACGAGGGGACAGACAGGAATTTGTTTAAGCACTTTAGGTCCAGAATCGGGCAGAAAGTTCCCTCCTTCTTTGGGACCACAAAAGGGTTTGAATAATATCCCAAACCTCTTTCTGCGAGAGGTACCGGGACAATGACTCCAAGGGAGGATATATCCCTCACGCACCCCAGAAAGGCTTCTCTCTTTTCTGGCATGGAAGACAGGTTTGATAGGAGGAATCTGCCCCTGGGAGGATGAGACTTAAAACCTATCTTGTATCACTGATCGATGACCTTCTTGCTCTGCTTGGGTTTATTCCAGGACGGCTTCCAAGTACTCTTGGATTGCTCGGGCTTTACAGAGGGCTGCTGACATTGGGATTTATCAGAATGAAAGAAACGAAAATTAGGACCTTGTCCCTTAGGCTTGTTCTTCCTATCCTGTGGTAAAAAGGCACCTTTGCCTCCAGTAACCGTGGACATAATGGAGTCCAGGCCTGGACCAAATAAGATCTTTCCCTTTAAAGGGAGGGAAAGAAGTCTGGACTTAGAAGTCATGTCCGCAGACCAGGACTTCAGCCAGATTGCCCTACGGGTTTGAACAGAAAAACCTGAAGCCTTAGCATTCAGGAGAATAATTTGCATATTTGCATCACAAATAAAAGAATTAGCAACCCAGTAGGTAGCCGCTCCAGCAACCGCAGCAACAGCTGCTGCCGGTTAAAACAAATATCCCGTATGTTGAAACATCTTTAACAGTTTATATCTTCTTATCCATGGGCTCTTTGAACGAGGAACTATCCTCAAACTGGATAGTAGTGCGTTTAGTGTGGAGATAGCGCCATCCACCTTGGGATGGAACCCCACAACTCCAATTGAAAGTCCGGGACCGGGAACAATTTCTTAAAGGAAGACGAAGGGGAAAAGGAAGAACCAATCCTTTCCTATTCATTCTTAATAATGTTTGCCATCTTTACAGAAACCGGGAAAGTTTGTGGTAAAACCCTGTCCTCGTAGATCTAATTTAGGAATCAAAAGATCCTTGGGCAAATTGGGCTCTGGAACCTCTAACGTTGCCAAAACTTCCTTCAACAGAAAGCGTAAATGTTCAATCCTATAACTAAAGTCTGGTTCCTCCGCAGCTGGAGGTTTAGAGGCAGCAGACTCCGACCAAGAAAGTGCGCCCTCTGAAGTATCAGAGGCGCCTTCATCATCGGATTATCTCGTATCGGATAAATCCAACAAACTAGTTGATGACCCCTGGGAAGGAAAGAAAACTTTGACCTTTCCATTGCGCTTAGCAGGGCGAGGTAAAGCACTAAAGGCCGCTGCCCCCGCCGTTTGTAACTGTGCAGTAAAGTCTAGCAGTAAAAGGCCCCCTCTAGATGGAGGATTAGGAGTGCTACAGGAAGCTGCATGTGTATTAGGAGATGACTGTAGGGTGCGCACCTCACGGGACGGAGACTCCTCAGAGTTGGATGGCTCAGTGGTATCAAACATATTAACCTTCTTTGATATGATTACTTTATCAAGGCATGTGGAACATAGTTGAGCGGGCGGGTATACCGCGGCCTCCTCACAATATAGACAGGTATTAGACTTAGGTAAAGATGGAGAGTACCCTCTAACGCATCAGAATCCTCCATAGCTTGCGCTTACAAAGCAGACTATTGATTAATAAGAAAAAATGGCACCTTTATACCCCCAATGGCTGGGGCACTCACCACCTCCTATAACCCAGGCAAAACGGAGAAAGCACTTCTTCTCCGGTAACCAGCACGGTTCGGAAAGAGGAAATAAAGTGTGACCACACAAGGTCCAATGGAGCGTAATACAGGACCACCCCTGCTATAAGAGCAAAAAAAAAAGCGCACCAAGCCTTTTAAGCTGCGCAGCTCAAAAAACTAAAGTATGTTCCAACATCTGCCTGAGCCCAAAAAAACAATTTTTGTAAGAACTTACCTGATAAATTCATTTCTTTCATATTGGCAAGAGTCCATGAGCTAGTGACGTATGGGATATATATTCCTACCAGGAGGGGCAAAGTTTCCAAAACCTCAAAATGCCTATAAATACATCCCCCACCACACCCACAATTCAGTTTAACGAATAGCCAAGAAGTGGGGTGATAAGAAAGGAGCGAAAGCATCAACAAGGAATTGGAATAATTGTGCTTTATACAAAAAAATCATAACCACCACAAAAAAGGGTGGGCCTCATGGACTCTTGCCAATATGAAAGAAATGAATTTATCAGGTAAGTTCTTACATAAATTATGTTTTCTTTCATGTATTTGGCAAGAGTCCATGAGCTAGTGACGTATGGGATAGCAAATACCCAAGATGTGGAACTCCACGCAAGAGTCATTAGAGAAGGAAGGATAAAAATAAAGACAGCCAATTCCGCTGAAAAAAGAATCCACAACCCAAATCAAAAAGTTTTAATCTTTAAAATGAAAAAAACCCTGAAATTATAAGCAGAAGAATCAAACTGAAACAGCTGCCTGAAGAACTTTTCTACCAAAAACTGCTTCTGAAGAAGAGAAAACATCAAAATGGTAGAATTTAGTAAAAGTATGCAAAGAAGACCAAGTTGCTGCTTTGCAAATCTGATCAACAGAAGCTTCATTCTTAAAAGCCCAGGAAGTAGAAACTGACCTAGTAGAATGAGTCGTAAACCCATGAGGCGGGGATTTACCCGACTCCAAATAAGCATGATGAATCAAAAGCTTTAACCAAGAAGCCAAAGAAATGGCAGAAGCTTTCTGACCTTTCCTAGAACCAGAAAAGATAACAAATAGACTAGAAGTCTTTCTGAAATCTTTAGTAGCTTCAACATAATATTTCAAAGCTCTTACCACATCCAAAGAATGCAAAGATCTTTCCAAAGAATTCTTAGGATTAGGACACAACGAAGGGACAACAATTTCTCTACTAATGTTGTTGGAATTCACAACCTTAGGTAAAAATTTAAATGAAGTCCGCAAAACCGCCTTATCCTGATGAAAAATCAGAAAAGGAGACTCACAAGAAAGAGCAGATAATTCAGAAACTCTTCTAGCAGAAGAGATAGCCAAAAGAAACAATACTTTCAAAGAAAGTAATTTAATGTCCAGAGAATGCATAGGCTCAAACGGAGGAGCCTGTAAAGCTCTCAAAACCAAAGACTCCAAGGAGGAGAGATTGACTTAATGACAGGCTTGATACGAACCAAAGCCTGTACAAAACAACGAATTTCAGGAAGATTAGCAATTTTTCTGTGAAACAGAACAGAAAGAGCAGACATTTGTCCTTTCAAGGAACTTGCAGACAAACCCTTATCCAAACCATCCTGAAGAAACTGTAAAATTCTAGGAATTCTAAAAGAATGCCAAGAGAACTTATGAGAAGAACACCATAAAATGTAAGTCTTCCAAGCTCAATAATAAATCTTTCTAGACACAGATTTACGAGCCTGCAACATAGTATTGATCACTGTGTCAGAGAAACCTCTATGACTGAGCACTAAGCGTTCAATCTCCATACCTTCAAATTTAATGATTTGAGATCCTGATGGAAAAACGGGCCTTGAGATAGAAGGTCTGGCTTTAACAGAAGTGGCCAAGGTTGGCAACTGGACATCCAAACAAGATCCGCATACCAAAACCTGTGTGGCCATGCTGAGCCACCAGCAGTACAAACGAACGCTCCATTATGATTTTGGAAATCACTCTTGGAAGAAGAACTAGAGGCGGAAAGATATAAGCAGGTTGATAATTCCAAGGAAGTGACAACGCATCCACTGCTTCCGCCTGAGGATCCCTGGACCTGGACAGATACCTGGGAAGTTTCCTGTTTAGATGAGAAGCCATCAGATCTATTTCTGGAAGCCCCCATATCTGAACAATCTGAAGAAACACATCTGGGTGAAGAGACCATTCTCCTGGATGTAAAGTCTGGCGACTGAGATAATCCGCTTCCCAATTGTCTATACCTGGGATATGGACCGCAGAGATTAGACAGGAGCTGGATTCCGCCCATGCAAGTATCCGAGATACTTCTTTCATAGCTTGAGGACTGTGAGTCCCACCTTGATAATTGACATACGCCACGATTGTGACATTGTCTGTCTCAAAACAAATAAATGGTTCTCTCTTCAGAAGAGGCCAGAACTGAAGAGCTCTGAGAATCGCACAGAGTTCCAAAATATTGATTGGTAATCTTGCCTCTTGAGATTTCCAAACCCCCTGCGCTGTCAAAGATCCCCAGACAGCTCCCCAACCTGAAAGACTCGCATCTGTTGAAATCACAGTCCAGGTTGGATGAAGAAAAGAGGCCCCCTGAACAAAACGGTGGTGATCTAACCACCAAGTCAGAGATAGTTGAGTATTGGGATTTAAGGATATCAATTTTGATATCTTTGTATAATCCCTGCACCATAGGTTCAGCATACAAAGCTGAAGAGGTCTCATGTGAAAACGAGCAAAGGGGATCACGTCCGATGCTGCAGTCATGAGACCTAAAACTTCCATGCACATAGCTACTGAAGGGAATGACTGAAACTGAAGGTTCTGACAAGCTGAAACCAATTTCAGACGTCTTTTGTCTGTTAGTGACAAAGTCATGGATACTGAATCTATTTGGAATCCTAAAAAGGTTAATCTTGTCTGAGGAATCAAGGAACTTTTTGGTAAATTGATCCTCCAACCATGTCTTTGAACAAACAACACTAATTGATTTGTGTGAGATTCTGCAGAATGTAAAGACTGAGCAAGTACCAAGATATCGTCCGAATAAGGAAACACCGCAATACCCCGCTCTCTGATTACAGAGAGAAGGGCACCGAGAACCTTTGAGAAGATCCTTGGAGCTGTTGCTAGGCCAAAAGGAAGAGCAACAAATTGGTAATGCTTGTCTAGAAAAGAAAATCTCAGGAACTGATAGTGATCTGGATGAATTCGAATATGAAGATAAGCATCCTGTAAGTCTATTGTGGACATATAATGCCCTTGCAGAACAAAAGGCAGAATAGTCCTTATAGTCCCCATTTTGAATGTTGGTATTCTTACATAACGATTCAAACTTTTTAGATCCAGAACTGGTCTGAAAGAATTCTCTTTCTTTGGTACAATGAACAGATTTGAATAAAACCCCAGACCCCGTTCTAGATATGGAACTGGCACAATTACCCCAGATGACTCCAGGTCCGAAACACACTTCAGGAAAGCCTGAACCTTTACTGGGTTCACTGGAATGCGTGAGAGAAAGAACCTTCTCACAGGCGGTCTTACCTTGAAACCTATTCTGTATCCATGAGAAACAATGTTCTGAATCCAATGATTTTGAATTGAATTGATCCAAACATCTTTGAAAAATCGTAGTCTGCCCCCTACCAGCTGTGCTGGAATGAGGGCCGCACCTTCATGCGGACTTGGGGGCTGGTTTTGATTTTCTAAAAGGCTTGGATTTATTCCAGACTGGAGAAGGTTTCCAATTGGAAACCGTTCATTTAGGGGAAGGGTCAGGCTTCTGTAAATTTATCTGACGAAAGGAACGAAAACGGTTAGCAGCCCTAAATTTACCCTTAGATTTTTTATCCTGAGGCAAAAAAGCTCCCTTCCCCCCAGTGACAGTTGAAATTATAGAATCCAACTGAGAACCAAACAATTTATTACCTTGGAAAGAAAGAGATAGCAACGTTGACTTAGAAGTCATATCCGCATTCCAGGACTTAAGCCATAAAGCTCTTCTAGCTAAAATAGCTAAAGACATATATCTGACATCAATTCTAATGATATCAAAAATGGCATCACAAATGAAATTATTAGCATGTTGAAGTAGCTTAACAATGCTATATACATTATGATCTGGTACTTGTTGCGCTAAAGCCTCCAACCAAAAAGTTGAAGCCGCAGCAACATCAGCCAAAGACATAGCAGGTCTAAGAAGATTACCTGAACATAAATAAGCCTTCCTTAGATAAGATTCAAGCTTCCTATCTAAAGGATCTTTAAAAGAAGTACTATCTGCCGTAGGAATAGTAGTACGTTTAGCAAGAGTAGAGATAGCCCCATCATCTTTTGGGATTTTTTTCCCAAAACTCCAATCTATCAGACGGCAAAGGGTACAGTCTCTTAAACCTTAAAGAAGGAGTAAATGAAGTACCCAAACGATTCCATTCCCTAGAAATTACATCTGAAATAGCATCAGGAACTGAAAAAACCTCTGGAATAACTACATGAGGTTTAAAAAAACGAATTTAAACGTTTACTGGTTTTAATATCAAGAGGACTAGACTCCTCCCTATCCAATGCAATCAACACCTCTTTTAAAGAACGAATAAACTCCATTTTAAATAAATATGAAGATTTGTCAGTGTCAATATCTGAGGCAGAATCTTCTGAACCAGATAGATCCTCATCAGAGATAGATAAATCAGAACGCTGGCGGTCATTTAAAAATTCATCTAATTTATGAGAAGTTTTAAAAGACCTTTTACGTTTATTAGAAGGAGGTATAACAGACAGGGCCTTCTGAATAGAATTAGAAACAAATTCTCTCACATTACCAGGAATATCCTGAACATTAGATGTTGAAGGAACAACAACAGGTAATGGACTACTACTAATGGAAATATTGTCTGCTTTTGAACGTTTATCATGACAACTAACACAAACTACAGCCGGAGGAACAGTTACCACAAGTTTACAACAAGTGCACTTAGCTTTGGTAGAACCAACATCAGGCAGCAGCATTCCAGAAGTATATTCTGATACAGGGTCAGATTGAGACATCTTGCAATATGTAATAGAAAAAAACAACATATAAAGCAAAATTATCAAATTCCTTAAATGACAGTTTCAGGAATGGGAAAAAATGCGAACAGAATAAGCCTCTGGAAACCAGAAGCAAAAAGAAACAAAGACTTAAATAATGTCTGCAACAAACACGAGCGTCATAGATGACGCAACTACGTGAAAACTCTCGGCGCCAACTAAGACGCCGGAAATGACATCATAACGTCAACAAACGTAATTCTCGCGCCAAAAAAGTCTCGCGCCAAAAATGACGCAATCAATTATAGCATTTTTTGCTCCCGCGAGCCTAACAGCCCACAATTTAGAAAGAAAAGTCAATTTGAAAAATTTTCAGGTAAGAAAAAAATGTATTCATATGCATTTTTCTAAATGAAACTGACAGTCTGTAAGAAGGAAATATACTGATTAACCTGAATCATGGCAAATACAAGTATAAAACATATATTTAGAACTTTACATATAAAGTGCCAAACCATAGCTGAGAGTGTCATAACTAAAATAAGACATACTTACCAAAAGAAACTCATCTACATATAGCAGATAGCCAAACCAGTACTGAAACGAGAATCAGCAGAGGTAATGGTATATAAGAGTATATCGTCGATCTGAAGAGGGAGGTAGGAGATGAATCTCTACGACCGAAAACAGAGAACCTATGAAATAGATCCCCGTTAGGATGACCATTGCATTCAATAGGCAATACTTCCTTCACATCCCTCTGTCATTCACTGCACTCTGAGAGGAAAACTGGGCTTCAGCATGCTGCGAAGCGCATATCAACGTAGAATCTAGCACAAACTTACTTCACCACCTCCATAGGAGGCAAAGTTTGTAAAACTGAATTGTGGGTGTGGTGGGGGGGGGGGTATATTTATAGGCGTTTTGAGTTTTGGGAAACTTTGCCCCTCCTGGTAGGAATGTATATCCCATACGTCACTAGCTCATGGACTCTTGCCAATTACATGAAAGAAACATCTCACACATGTCGGAGCATAATCAAATAAATGTATGTGATTAATCCCCACTGTTCAATAATCCCCCTCAGGAGATATTAACCCTTGATTCCATACAGATAAAAGGAGCCACACTGTGACCCTGTCTTCTGGCGTTATCATATGTGTAAAAAATGAAACAAGTTTACCGGAATCTATGCCGTGGAACAGAAACACAGCTTCTCAAGTTTGACAGTCTTGTAGCATCGCTCCTGACATGGACTTGAGTGATGGAAGCAGGCAGTGAAACTTGTCAACACTGATTGCTTAGGAGCTGTGAATATGAGTCTGGATGGGTTTGCAGAAAGATTCTCCCTGTATCTCCAGACTCTAACATTCATCAATGCTCTCACTGAGAGGCTAACAAGACTACTTTAAACTCCAGTCCCATTTCGAAGGGTAGATACCCTTCATAAGGAACTACACTGAATCTTCTGACACTTCTCTGCCAACCTCCTGTGACGAAAGGCAAAGAATGACTGGGATATGAGGGAAGTAGGGGGGTATTTAAGCCTTTGGCTGGGGTGTCTTTGCCTCCTCCTGGTGGCCAGGTTCAGTATTTCCCAACAGTAAGGAATGATGCCGTGGCTCTCCTCATATTAAGAAGGAAAATACCATTTTACTGTGTTCAATTCAGAAAATGTTTTTCCCTTTGGTTTAGGCAAAATGATTCGTTTTCCTACACCTTGGGTTTAGGAAAAGAAGTGTAAGAAGTTTTTTCTTTGAATTTATACCCTATAGGTTTTCATTTTTTTATTGTACCTTTTGATAATTCAAGTAAGTAAACCAAAAAATATGTCTTGCACCTGTCATAACATGATTTGCATTGGTTCCTGTAGAATTGGCAGTGGTACAGATAACGACACTCAGAGCCCATACTTAACCTTATTTTAACAATATTGCAAGCACCTTCAATAGTATATTTTGGTAATTGTGAACTGAAGCTAATTAAACTGCCATGTATTTTTTTTTTTTTTTTTTAAAAGTACAATATTTTAATATTATTTAATATAACTGGGCAAATCAATAGAACCAGTAAGAATTTATCCTTGATACTAAGGGAGTGTGCTTATATATACACATTTAAAAAATATTTAGGATTAAGAAAGAAAAATATTTTGGGTCAAAGACTCATGGTGTTAATCCAAAGCTGACCCAGAGAAAGAGAAAAACAGTTAATGCATTCCTTGATTATAATAAATTCAGGATGTACTTACTTTGGCAGATTACCAGAGAGAATTTTCCATGCATATTCCCGTAGGTACTTCTGGAATATTGTGCTGAGGGCAATCATCGGTTCCCCAGTGCTGAGCTGGGAGCACTGCACCATGCATTTCTTGTAATAGACAAAGAGGTCCGCACAACTTGGAAGAACTGCTCCTGCATCCTCTGACGTGGACTTTGGTGGGCCCTGAGCCTTAAAATCTCCAACAAAGCGGTCAATTAACTCACCCAGATTTCTACATAAAAGAGACAATACAGTCTAGAAACCTTTTTGGTTATGTACATAAGGCAGATTTGCTACGTTAATGACAATAGAACATGTTCTTGCATCTAAAAACATAAAAATACTATGTTAGCTTTCCTTCATTTAGTGTAAAATGTTAATTATTATAGAATAATTCTTTGTTCATTTTAAAAATTTAAAGGGACAGTCTACAATAGAATTGTTATTGTTTTAAAAGATAGATAATCCCTTTATTACCCATTCCCCAGTTTTGCATAACCAACACAGCTATATTAATATACTTTTTACCTCTGTGATTACTTTGTATCTAAGCATCTTCTGACAGCCCCCTGATCACATGACATTGTATTTATTATCTATTGACTTGCATTTAGTACTTAACTCTTAAATAACTCCTCGGGTGTGAACACAATGTTATCTATATGGCCCACATGAACTAGGAGTCTCCTGTTGTGAAAATAAAATAAAAAAAGCATGTAAAAAGAGGCTGTCTGTAGTGGCTTAGAAACAGGCAGAAATTTAGAGGTTTAAATGTTATAAAGTATATTAATATAACTGTTAGTTGTGCAAAGCTGGGGAATGGGTAGTAAAGGTTTAAACTATCTTTTTAAACAATAAAAATTTTAGTGTAGACTGTCCCTTTAAATACAAGTCTGGAACGTAAATTAACCATTTCCGTATTTCTTGATACATGATATGCAATGTCATTTCTTCTGGAAAAAACTTTACTACCCGTACACAATTTTGTTTAGGAACTCCAACTTTCACAAAAGAAGATCTTGAGTGCTAGACATAACTGTAGATAAAGACACACATTTCTGATATGCACATGGATAAAGGGGATTTCATGTATCACTATTTAATTTTTGTCATGAAAAACACTTAATGTTTTTTTACCAATTTTACCTGCTGCAGCACAATAACTATTTTGTATTGCCCCATGGCTCTATATTGTCATGCAAAGAATTTGGCTGCTCACTTTCCACAGTGTCATTTTTTTGTGTGACATGGACTTGCTGCACAATTAATAAAATACATGTAAATTCATGACACATTTTAGTGCCGCATTTTATATTAAACATGCTTTCTAAAATACACAGGCTAAATATGGCAGTTATTAGACGAAAGTAACTAAAACGTGTGAAATATTTAAAGCTTACCTCCCATATTCCCTGGAACTAGGGTTGCCACCTCAGTTATGTTTTCCTGGACACTTATGAGTTATACATACTGCACGGTGTGCAGGGAGGAACATGAATTTCAACCCTGGAAAGCACACAAATAGTGACACTGAACAGCACTATTCATATGTTCCCCTCTGCACACCCTGCAGCATGTATAACTCATAAGTGGTACAGGAAAACATGGCCGAGATGGCAACTCTATCTGGAACCTGTGCAACTGACATCATTTGGGACTTAAATTAAGTGGTTTGAGGATTGGTCAGTTTCAGTAACCCTGCCTTATCTTTATCCAATAAGGCTCCCACACTGGGCACATGTAAGTCAACACCTCAGAAAATTAATATTAATTTTCAAGGAACTGACTTACCCAGATCAATATAATAATGTAGAAAATTTAAAAGTTGCAAAACTGATAAAGAACTCCAAGGAAGCTTCATCCTCAAACTGTTTAGAGAAAATAGTCTAAATATACACTGCATGGCCAAACGTATGTAGACACCCCGACTAATTATTGAGTTCAGGTGTTTCAGCCGCACCAGTTGCTAACAGGTACAGAAAATCCAGCACTTAGCCATGACATTTCCATAGACAAACATTAGCTGTACAATAAGTCATACTGAAAAGCTTAGTGACAGTAAATGTGGCACTGTCATAGGATACCACGTTAGCCACAAGTTGGTTTGTGAAATGTCTGCCCTACTCTATCTTCCAACTGGGTGCTATTGTTGTGAACTAGAATTGTCTATGTACAACAACAGCCCAACCTCAAAGTAGTAGACCATGAAAACTCAGAGTTTTGGATTTTTTGATTGGGATGTCATACACGCTCAAATAGGCGTGATGGTCAGGTGTCTACATACTATTGCCAATATTTTGTACCTAAGTATTAGCTGTAACTACTTTAGTAATATGCAAAAGAATAGCAAAAGCTTGTTAAAAACTTATGCTTCAAAATAAAAGCATTAAAAACAAAGTTGTCACAGCCTCTCCATGAAATCCTTTTCAAGAAATGGATTCTGCATCAAAAAGATTGGAATTATTTACAGTCATGCAGGCCAGGTCCAAAAACAAGTTCACAAAACTAGGACAAAGAATACAACTGGCAGAAAGACAACATCTACTCTAAGGGGTCGATTTATAAAGGCTTTGCAAGCCTTTCGACCCACTACGGCTGTAGGTTCTCACAAGAGAACCTGCACGCCGTATTTAACAAGCAGCGGTCAACAGACCGCTGCTTCCCTAATCTTTTGCCACCTCTAAAGTGGTGAAATTCAATCTCCGCGGTCTAGTCCGACCGGGAAAATTGACAGCTCCTGCCCACGCGAGATTGGCTGTGTGCGGGCTAGGGGCGGTATTGCACGTGAGGGCAAAATAGCGCTCATGTGCAATGCTTAATTCCACCAGGAATGTGCGCCCTTGTCTGCCTCAGCTTGATAAATCACCCCCTAACTCTCCAAATTCATGAAGATCATTTTTTTTTTCTGGCACTCTGCAATAATTATGCTTATAACTGACTCAGTCCTGGAACTACCTGATCTACAGGTTCCTGAAGAACATCTAAAGAGGCTCTCAATTTCAAAGAACCTGGGAAATCTAAAATAGAAAGAACTTTGAAGGAGGAAAAATTATTAAATTTAAAAATGTATCCTAAAAACACGTTAGCTAAAGAAGGTTTTCTGACAAAAACTCTCAAATTAAAAACATAGAGACTGAGTTGAAATTGCTTAAATATAAGGCTTTCTTGAGATTAATGAAACTCCGTTGCAAGATTTACAATTTTATACTTTAAAGAGCATTTTCAAGCTCCAGTGCAGTTTCATGAAAAACTAAATTTATGCTTACCTGATAAATTACTTTCTTTTACGATATGACGAGTCCACGGATTTCATCCTTACTTGTGGGATATTAACCTCCTGCTAACAGGAAATGGCAAAGAGAACCACAGCAAAGCTGTATATATAGCCCCTCCCTTCCCCTCCAGTCATTCGGCCGAAGGTTATAGGAAGAGAAAAGGAAAGGCTAAAAAGGTGCAGAGGTGACTGAAGTTTACAAAAAATATAAAGAAAAACTGTCTTAAAAAGAACAGGGTGGGCCGTGGACTCGTCATATCGTAAAAGAAAGTAATTTATCAGGTAAGCATAAATTTAGTTTTCTTTTACAAAGATATGACGAGTTCACGGATTTCATCCTTACTTGTGGGAAACCAATACCAAAGCAATAGGACACGGATGAAAGGGAAGGACAAGACAGGAACCTAAACGTAAGGCACCACTGCTTGAAGAACCTTTCTCCCAAAGATAGCCTCAGAAGAAGCAAAAGTGTGGACGACCAAGTCGCAGCCTTACAAATCTGTTCAACAGATGCATCGTTTTTAAAAGCCCATGTGGAAGCCACAGCCCTAGTAGAAAGAGCCGTAATTCTTTCAGGAGGCTGCTGTCCAGCAGTCTCATATGCCAGGCGGATGATACTTCTCAGCCAAAAATAAAGAGAGGTAGCCGTAGCTTTCTGACCCCTACGCTTTCCAGAATAAACAATGAATAATGAAGATGATTGATGGAAATCCTTAGTTGCCTGTAAGTAAAACTTTAAGGCACGGACCATGTCCAAGTTATGTAACATACGCTCCTTCTTAGAAGAAGGATTAGGACACAAGGAAGATTAATATTCTTATTCGAAACAACCTTAGGAAGAAAACCAGGTTTGGTACATAAAACCACCTTATCAGAATGAAATATGAGATAAGGCGAATCACACTGTAACGCTGAAAGCTCAGAAACTCTTCGAGCAGAAGAAATAGCAACCAAAAACAGAACTTTCCAAGATAATAGTTTAATATCTATGGAATGCATAGGTTCAAACGGAACCCCTTGAAGAACTCGAAGAACTAAATTCAAACTCCAGGGAGGAGTAATAGGTCTAAATACAGGCTTAATCTTAGATAGAGCCTGACAAAAAGACTGAACATCTGGTACATTTGTCAAACGTTTGTGAAACAGAATTGACAAAGCTGAAATTTGTCCCTTTAAGGAACTCGTTGATAACCCTTTCTCCAATCCTTCTTGGAGAAAAGACAGAATCCTGGGAATCCTAACTTTACTCCATGAGTAACCCTTAGATTCACACCAAAAAAGATATTTACGCCATATCTTATGATATATTTTTCTAGTGACAGGCTTTCTAGCCTGTATCAAAGTATTGATAACCGAATCAGAGAATCCTCTCTTCGATAAAATCAAGCGTTCAATCTCCACGCAGTCAGCTGCAGAGAAATTAGATTTGGATGTTGGAAAGGACCTTGAATGAGAAGGTCCTGTCTCAATGGAAGTTTCCACAGTGGCAGAGAGGACATGTCCACTAGATCCGCATACCAAGTCCTGCGTGGCCACGCAGGCACTATCAGGATCACTGAAGCTCTCTCCTGCTTGATTCGAGCAATCACACGTGGGAGGAGAGGAAACAGCGGAAACACATAAGCTATGCTGAACACCCAAGGCACTGCCAAGGCATCAACCAGTTCGGCCTGAGGATCCCTTGACCGGGATCCGTATCTTGGAAGCTTGGCATTCTGTGTCGGGATGCCATCAAATCCAATTCCGGTCTGCCCCATCTAAGAATCAATGAGGCAAATACCTCCGGGTGAAGTTCCCACTCCCCCGGATGAAAAGTCTATCGACTTAGAAAATCTGCTTCCCAGTTCTCTACTCCTGAGATGTAGATCGCTGACAGATGACAAGAGTGGGCCTCTGCCAAACTGATTATCTTGGATACCTCTATCATCACTAAGGAACTCCTTGTTCCCCCCTGATGATTGACATATGCCACAGTCGTGATGTTGTCCGACTGGAATCTGATGAATTTGGCCGAAACCAACTGAGGCCACGCCTGAAGCGCATTTAATATTGCTCTCAGTTCCAGAATATTGATTGGAAGAAGAGACTCCACCTGAGTCCAAACACCCTGAGCCTTCAGGGAGTTCCAAACTGCACCCCAGCCCAGAAGGCTGGCATCTGTTGTCACTATCACCCACGAGGGTCTGCGTAAACAAGTCCCTTGGGACAGATGATCCAGCGACAACCACCAAAGAAGAGTTTCTGGTCTTTTGATCCAGATTTATCTGAGGAGATAAATCCGCATAATCCCTATTCCACTGTCCGAGCATGCACAGTTGCAGTGGTCTTAGATGAAAGCGAGCAAACGGAACGATGTCCATTGCCGCTACCATTAATCCAATTACTTCCATACACTGAGCCACTGATGGCCGAGGAATGGACTGAAGTGCTCAGCAAGTATTTAGAATCTTTGATTTTCTGACCTCCGTCAGAAATACCTTCATGGCTACCAAGTCTCAGAGTTCCCAAGAAAGGAACCCTTGTCTGTGGAACAAGTGAACTCTTCTCTATGTTCACCTTCCAGCCGTGAGTTCTCAGAAAAGATAACACTGTGTCCGTGTGAGATTTTGTCAGATGATATGTTGACGCCTGAATCAGAATGTCGTCCAGATAAGGCGCCACCGCTATTCCTCGCGGTCTGAGAACCGCCAAAAGAGACACTAGAACCTTTGTGAAGATTCTGGGTGCTGTGGCCAATCCGAAGGGAAGAGCCATGAATTGATAATGTTTGTCCAGAAAGGCAAACCTTAGAAACTGATGATGATCCTTGTGGATAGGAATATGAAGGTAAGCATCCTTCAAGTCCACGGTAGTCATATATTGACCCTCCTGGATCATTGGTAAAATTGTTCGTATAGTCTCCATCTTGAATGCTGGAACTCTTAGAAATTTGTTTAGACACTTGAGATCTAAAAGGGGTCTGAACGTTCCCTCTTTTTAGGGAACCACAAATAGGTTTGAGTAAAACCCCTGTCCCTATTTTGGAACTGGACAAATTACTCCCATAGTAGAAAGGTCATTTACACAGCGGAAGAATGCCTCTCTTTTTATCTGGTTTGCAGATAACTTTGAAAGATGAAATCTCCCTCTTGGGAGAAAGTCCTTGAATTCCAATTGAAAACTATTATATCACTATTGCTAGTGCCCAGGGATCCTAAACATCTCTTGCCCAAGCCTGAGCAAAGAAAGAGAGTCTGCCCCTACTAGATCCAGTCCCGGATCGGGGGCCGCCCCTCCATGCTGTCTTAGGAGCAGGAGCGGGCTTTTTGGATTGTTTACCCTTATTCCAGTTCTGATTAGGTCTCCAGACTGACTTAGATTGGGAAAAATTCCCTTCCTGCTTTGAGGAAGAAGAAGAAGCGGGGGGTCCTCCTTTAAAGTTCCGAAAGGAACGAAAATGATTCTGTTTACCCCTTATCCTGAGGTAGGGCATGGCCTTTACCTCCTGTAATATCAGAAATTATTTCCTTCAATTTTGGCCCAAAAAGGGTCTTACCTTTAAAGGGAATAGCTAAAAGCTTATGTTTTGATGACACATCAGCAGACCAAGATTTGAGCCACAATGTTTTACGTGCTAAAATAGCAAATCCTGCATTTTGTTGCCGCTAATTTTTTGCCAGCTCTGCTGTGGCGCCTACCTGCCCCCAGGGTACTTCGAAACAAGTTTCCAACCCTTCAGACCAGCTACACAGTCCAGGAGCCACCGGAGTAACTGCTTGCTGCTGCTTAGACTGAAGGAAGTGCACATCTGAGCTCGCAAAAATAAGCCCCGCCCCTTAAGGTAAATGCCGGAGTAGGCCCAAACACAACTGCATGGGAATGCAGTTTTGCACCAAAGTTAATGTACACACAGCAAACAACCCCTCAAACCATAAAAAACAAGTTTTGAATGCCAATAATAAAAAATGTTAATACATCGTTTTTTCATTGTCTCCCATGTCATATTACCCAATAAAGTCAACAAATGATATATATATATATATATATATATATATATATATATATAAAATAGGGACTCCAGTAATACCACCAAGTCTCCTCAGAATAAAAAAAGCTGCACATACCTTATTGCTGCTTGTAGCATGAAACCAGTCTCCACACTGAAGATGTCTCATGGTTACCTTCAGAAGTCTTGTGGGAACCAGCATGGATCTTAGTTACAACTGCTAAGATCATCAACCTCAGGGCAGAAATCTTCTTCCATATCCCCCTGAGGAAAATAGTACGCACCGGTACCATTTAAAAAAAAAACTTCTTGATTGAAGAAACTAAAACTAACACCTCACTTTACCATGTCTTCCTAGTATAACACAGGCAAAGAGAATGACTGGAGGTGGAGGGGAAGGGAGGGGCTATATATACAGCTCTGCTGTGGTGCTCTTTGCCACTTCCTGTTAGCAGGAGATTAATATCCCACAAGGATGAAATCCGTGGACTCGTAATATCTTTGTAAAAGAAAATTAGAATGTATGCCCTTAGGCTTGTTCTTAAAATTCTGAGATAATACCTATCTAAGGCATTTCAGAAATAAATATACAGGGAGTGCAGAATTATTAGGCAAGTTGTATTTTTGAGGATTCATTTTATTATTGAACAACAACCATGTTCTCAATGAACCCAAAAAACTCATTAATATCAAAGCTGAATAGTTTTGGAAGTAGTTTTTAGTTTGTTTTTAGTTATAGCTATTTTAGGGGGATATCTGTGTGTGCAAGTGACTATTACTGTGCATAACTTAACAAAAAACAAATATATACCCATTTCAATTATTTATTTTTACCAGTGAAACCAATATAACATCTCAACATTCACAAATATACATTTCTGACATTCAAAAACAAAACAAAAACAAATCAGTGACCAATATAGCCACCTTTCTTTGCAAGGACACTCAAAAGCCTGTCATCCATGGATTCTGTCAGTGTTTTGATCTGTTCACCATCAACATTGCGTGCAGCAGCAACCACAGCCTCCCAGACACTGTTCAGAGAGGTGTACTGTTTTCCCTCCATGTAAATCTCACATTTGATGATGGACCACAGGTTCTCAATGGGGTTCAGATCAGGTGAACAAGGAGGCCATGTCATTAGATTTTCTTCTTTTATACCCTTTCTTGCCAGCCACGCTGTGGAGTACTTGGACGCGTGTGATGGAGCATTGTCCTGCATGAAAATCATGTTTTTCTTGAAGGATGCAGACTTCTTCCTGTACCACTGCTTGAAGAAGGTGTCTTCCAGAAACTGGCAGTAGGACTGGGAGTTGAGCTTGACTCCATCCTCAACCCGAAAAGGCCTCACAAGCTCATCTTTGATGATACCAGCCCAAACCAGTACTCCACCTCCACCTTGCTGGCGTCTGAGTCGGACTGGAGCTCTCTGCCCTTTACCAATCCAGCCACGGGCCCATCCATCTGGCCCATCAAGACTCACTCTCATTTCATCAGTCCATAAAACCTTAGAAAAATCAGTCTTGAGATATTTCTTGGCCCAGTCTTGACGTTTCAGCTTGGGTGTCTTATTCAGTGGTGGTCGTCTTTCAGCCTTTCTTACCTTGGCCATGTCTCTGAGTATTGCACACCTTGTGCTTTTGGGCACTCCAGTGATGTTGCAGCTCTGAAATATGGCCAAACTGGTGGCAAGTGGCATCTTGGCAGCTGCACGCTTGACTTTTCTCAGTTCATGGGCAGTTATTTTGCGCCTTGGTTTTTCCACACACTTTTTGCGACCCTGTTGACTATTTTGAATGAAACGCTTGATTGTTCGATGATCACGCTTCAGAAGCTTTGCAATTTTAAGAGTGCTGCATCCCTCTGCAAGATATCTCACTATTTTTGACTTTTCTGAGCCTGTCAAGTCCTTCTTTTGACCCATTTTGCCAAAGGAAAGGAAGTTGCCTAATAATTATGCACACCTGATATAGGGTGTTGATGTCATTAGACCACACCCCTTCTCATTACAGAGATGCACATCACCTAATATGCTTAATTGGTAGTAGGCTTTCGAGCCTATACAGCTTGGAGTAAGACAACATGCATAAAGAGGATGATGTGGTCAAAATACTCATTTGCCTAATAATTCTGCACTCCCTGTATTTAGAGCTATAATCAGAACTCCAAATATATTTCACTATAACGATTTGCGTATATTTGCAGCAAATACTGTAGTTTTAGCAAGCAAATCCAAAATAATCACAAAAATGACAGACTGCCCCCTTATTTCAGTGTTTTTGACAGACTTGCATTTTAGCCAATCAGTGCTGACTCCTATATAACTCAACAGAAGTGAGCACAATGTTATCCTTATGGCACACATTAACTAGCGCTGTATAGCTGTGAAAAACATTAAAATGCATTGAGATAAGAGTTGACCTTCAAGGGCTTAGAAATTAGCATATGAGCCTACCGCCTACCTATGTTTAGCTTTCAACAAAGAATACCAAGAGAGCAAAGAAAAAGTAAATTGTAAAGTTGTTTAAAATTGCATTCCATATCTGAATCATGAAAGTTTAATTTTAACTAGACATGTAAATAAAAAAAATATATATATACAAACACAAATATTTATAAGTGGTGTAGTGGATTTCATGAGCACAATTTTAGTTATGTTTACTGTGTGAGGAACCACTTTTTGGGATAATTTTTCATGTATTTATATTTAATTTGACCTAAAGACCATACAGTAAACTGAACCTAAGACAAGAAGATTTTTTGGAAAAAGGAGGTATGACTTTCTATAAAGATACCCAGCATATAAATCACTATGAACCAATCAACAGAGGCAGTCCCACAACCCTGCCAGTCACAGGTTGTGTTTAGCTCAGGAGCTGCAGCTCCTGACAGGACTTAACTTAAAGGGACATGAAACCCCAAAAAATTATTTCAAGATTCAAATAGATCATAACATTTTAAACAACCTTCAAATTCACTGACTTGTTATTAAACATGCTTCATTCTCTTGGTATCCATTGTTGAAAAACATATCTAGATAGGCTAAGGAGCTGAGAGCTAGCTGTTGATTGGTGGCTGCATATATATGCTTATTGTCATTGGCTCACCACTGTCTTCAGCTAACTCCCAGTAATGCATTGCTGCTCCTTCAATAAAAGATAAAAGGACAATGAAGCAAATGGAATTTGAAAGCTGTTTAAAATGGTAAGTTCTATCTTAGGTTTCATGTCCCTTTAAGTGTTTTTGCAGGAGTTTAAACACAAATAATTCCATGCCAAGTAGAGCAAAAATTAAATGAGTGCTACTAATGAAGTAGAGCATATCACTAACTTTTACATTACAATGTCCCTTTATAGAACACAAGTCGAGTATGAGAGAAATCTCCATTTTACTAAATCTCATAAATGTACATTTTCCAAGCAGGATATGTAATTCTACAGTTTCAGTAAAGACTCTTGCTGATGACAGAAGGAAGAGAGAAGCAAATTAAAGTCTTAAACATTGGCATTCAAAAGTCTTGCACAGCAAAGAGAAATCATACAGTGGTATATCAGGCACCACATGGTAAAAATAACTGAATTGCACATATAACTGTAAAAGGATAGCTTAAAAAAAAATAAAAAATTTTTTTTTTAAAATCTGAGCAACATATGCTCTTGCCATGAAAAGCTCAATAATAATAGATCCCATAATTTGCAACACAGCTGAACAAGCATGAATTTAAAGGATTCATTTTCCGCAAGCACCAACAAAACCAAAGCCCTAGTCTGGAAAAGAAACAAATTCAATATTTTGTTCTTTATGGAACACATTTTGTTAATAACTACATGGAGCATGTGCTCTGAAAAACAGGAAAAAATGTCTACATTAATGAGGAACGGAGAGGTTTATGTTATTTCTCTTGTGAAGTGATTATGTGACTCAGCTGCATGATATGGAGGCCGAAAAAAACGTTTTACCATGTGACTTCTTCGCATATAAAGTTCTAATTTGTGTATTAAAATATAGTGGTGTAAGACAACTGTACCAGGGACAAGTGTCTATGCACTAGGCCAGAGCAGAAAGTAAATAATGTACCCAATCATGTTTGTCAGGTTCTTGGCTCCTTTTAAGGTTTGTCATTTTAATTTCCTTTAATGAACAAAAGAAAATTCATAATTTCTCAAAATCTGCATGACTAACATATTTCCTGTATCCATTTAAAATGAAATACTTTAAAGTCATGGTTAATTGTACAGACCATTAGCACATCTAGGCAAGTATCCCTGTTACCAATGCCCAAGAGAACTCTGGGTAAGGTATGTAAATTAGATATACAATATATCATGCTTTTTGCCTCCAGCACTGTGTTTAACCACAGCGATCCCCCTTTATGGGGTAGGTGCTGCATAAAAAAAAACACTTCTGGACAGCTCTTTTGAGTTTTGGGAATACTTGCCTAGATGTGCTAATTGTCTATAAAATAATGCTATGGCACTTAACCTTTTCCAGACGTTAGGACATTCCATGCTGTCCTAACTGTGCTGGGCTTTAGGACGGCATGAAACATCCTAGCCATTTGGCTGTACTGAAACCAACAACGCTTACTGAATAGGATAGGGTCATGCCTAGCGTTGTGACCCATTGACCCAATCCCATCATTTAAATCTCGCGATCACATGATTTCAATTTATTTACATCGTTGGAACGTTGTTCCGATGTAGACAAATTAAACCTGGCATGAAAGGGTTAATGAAATACCCTGAAATATTTGAGTAGGTGCAAAAGGACACTATTTGGAATGAAGACTCTTCTGCACTGTGGATGTATTTCCAATTGTAATGTTGCAAGCTAAATCAGTTCTGCATATGATATCAAAACCATACAAAAGAAAACTAGTACTGTATTATATAAAAAAAATCATAAGAGAAAAAACAAGTTATTTATCTAAAGGGTGAACAAGCCACTTTAATTTCCACAAACAAACCATAAAAATGATATTAGTGATGATTCAACAACCTCTATAGAACTATAGATTTGTTCATTATACACAGCTTTAAATCTTTTTTACATGCAGAAGTAAATTAACCACTTGATTTATTGACAACAGTGTATTCAGTCCTTGGTCATAACAGACTTATAGGGCAAATGAAGGGGTTAAAGCACTGTTGCTTAACACACTAATAGCAGTAAAAAAAATAGCCGATTAGTGCAGTAGAAAAAATAAGCTCAGCAGGGCTTAAAAATCCTGATGCCAGAACAAAAGTTTGACATTGAACCTTTTATCTGAAAGGTCTGTGGCCCTTCAAGCCTAATGGGGCAGAAATATATTTACTACACATTCTGTGTGAATATGCATTTCCCTTATGTTTTAGATAGCCAAAGTGTGTGACTGCAAGAAACTTTCCCCTGTTATAAGCCTACAATCATGACAATAACCATACCTCTAGCTGCTTCCTCTGATACAGCGCCTTAGAATCACCCACACCTTCCTATATGCGTTTTGCTTTTGTGCTTCTTATCTAAATTGGAATTTAGCTCTTAAAGGGAAGGACACTTACATTTGGTTTTTTTGTTACTTTATTTTTATTTGTTCATTTTTGTGTTTTGTAGTTATTATTGGCATTTTGACTACCAACAACATATCATCTTATATCACTGATGGATATGATCAGATTTGTGTGTTTTTCTTACTTATTTTGGTTATTTACTTTAATTTTAGGCATTTTTATTATGCCAAAGTGTAGGCACTTGAAGGGATATTTTGTATGCTGCAATTTAATTGCATAGGTACTAGTGGCTGCAAATTTTCAAGATTGCACTTAATATTTACAAGCAGTAAAAACATATTTAGCACGTACAACATTAGCTGGAAAAAGTTGCTTTACTGGATGAAAAGTTTCTTCATTTCCCTGCACACATTGTGTAATAGACAATAAATGTTATTTTTTTTACTAGAAGGGACATTAAAGTCAAAATTAAACTTGCATGATTCAGACAGAACATGCTATGTTAAAACACTTTTAAAAACAATTCTATTAATCAAATTTACTTTGTACTTGGTATTCTTTGTTGAAAAGCATATCCTCAGCAGCAGCACAACTAGGAACTAGCTGGTGACTAAACATGTTTATTTCTTGTCATTGTCTCACCAGATGTGTTCATCTAGCCCCCAGTAACACATAGCTGCTCTGGAGCTGACTTTAACTATGTGTTTAACCCTTTTGCAGGGATTAAACAGATATATGCAAGCAATAGGGTAATAATAACATTTTTATTTTATTTATTTTTTTGGCACTTGTTTGCTCCTTTAAGCACTGGCTACATAATGAATGTGACATTTTTTTTTTTAATACACAGGTATAAATGGAGAAAATATGTTTATGGTACAATTATGTTAACAATCTGGGCACAAGTTGGAATGTTATTCTAACTTGCCTTACTTCTCATTCTTTAGCCTTATGCTAATGGTGCAAATTCTTTCAACTTTAGGGTGGCTGCAAGGCAAATACACTAATGGAAAACATTTCTGATTAAGTGGAAAGCAGGAAAATGAAATGAATTTCAATTTAAAATCAAGACAGGGTGCGTCAGGATTACGGAAAACTGGAATGATATTGGCTGGCAAGAAAATGGAGAGACCCCTGACAGTTTTGGCTCCACACAGTAGCTTACTGTAAGAACTATTTAGGCCTTCGAGGCACCGGATCCACTTAGCATGGTTGGTAAAAGCAGAAGAGTCCGTGTATCATAAAAAAAAAATCATACACAAAAGATTTATTATAGCTGCATGAGACATTTTACAGCCAAGTACAACAACTAAAGTATTGTTTCATAAAAAGCAGCTATACACCTTTGTATAGTAACTGCTTCTAAATTCATGCATAGGAAATTCAATTGCATTTAATCCAAGTCATAAATATAATAAACTGCAAAACGTTTCAATGAAAACAGGTGGCAAAACTCCAGAACACAAAGTAATACAACAGATATAAAAGAATCAAACATATTTCAATCAATGGTTGAATAAGCTGAAATAATAGAATTAGAGGTATGCACATGTTAAAGCCAGCACTTGTGAGAAGAATATAGCAGCTATTTCTGATATGCAGACTAAAGATGTTATTAAAGTCTCTTAATAATGCCTAAGCATACAAAAAAAGCCTTATTTTAAACACTGGGAGACAAGCACTTTGTACACATGTTCAGTGCCAATCTCGGAGGCTTAGACAGGTGCTAACTGGTATACAAGTACCATGTACCTGCTTGACTGTCCATAAAGCTTGTGTATGGCAGCTAGATTATCAATCAAAGACT